>NC_079380.1:23766489-23783989 GCF_021018895.1 Seriola aureovittata
TGTAATTCTTTTTGTGTTCTTGTCACCGTGTGTGTGTGTGTGTGTGTGTGTGTGTGTGTGTGTGTGTGTGTGTTTGTGTGCATGTGTGTGAGGATTATACCTCTCCTGTTAACCACCTGGAGAGAGGCAGCCTGGTGAGAGAAGCTTAAGGAGAATCTAATCCTTGCCTTAATGTGACAGCAGCATTTTCTGTGAAACTACCATCATTACTAAACTGTTGAGCATTAGTGTGTGTGTGTGTGTGTGTGTGTGTGTGTGTGTGTGTGTGTCAGTTTAAGCAGACTAAACACATACATGCCCCTGAAAGCAGACATTTTGCAGGAAGATACAGTAAGTGTGACTTCATGTGTCGTCTTAAGCGCACTGTGAGCAGCCGATGTAGGTCAGGCGTGTTGCAAACTGAGTCCCTGACTGTTCTCTGACTTATGCTTGAAACCAAATGCTACCAGGGGGATTATACAGAGACAGTGGCAAGCCACCCACTCACACACACACACACACACACACACACACACACACGCACACATGCACACCGTCACACAAACACATAAAGGGCCTTTTGAATCTAGGTCAGCCAAATGGTGGAGACGGCACTGACCTTTACTGCACACACAAACAACACACACATTACCTGACAAAAACTACATGTATGAAGACGGGACACACGGAGGTTAAAAATAAGTCAACACGTCTACGTCCAACCCTGCGTGTTAGATTCAGTGTCCTCTGGGAGAACTCCTTATCTCTCCATGCCCTCGCCATCAATCTCCCTTTTTGTCCCTGTGTGTAAACTGCAGAGGCAGCATCATATGGCCTGTGACAGCTTCCATACTTTCTCCCTCAGCTAAACAAAAAACTGCTGAACTTTTGCCAGAGAGAGAGAGAGAGAGGAGAGAGAGAGAGAGAGAGAGAGAGACACAGAGACAGAGAGAGAGAGAGAGAGAGAGAGAGAGAGAGAGAGAGAGATGGTTGAACTGCTAACAACTCAGACATCTGAACTGTGGCCAACTAGACACTGCTTTCTTTTTTACAGGGAGTAATAACCAGTAACTATAACTATAACTGTCAGCATACAGAACCATACAGAACCATACAGAACCATACAGAAGCATAAAATGGAAATATGCAAGTAAAGTACAGGTACCTCAAAAATGTACTTTCCACCACTGACTGTAACTGTCATATTTACCTGTGTACAGTGTAAAGTTATGATGTATTACTGCAGTTTGTCCCCTGTTTGTAATGTGTGTGCATTAAGGTCCTGTTGCTCTAATGCCACAGTTTCAGTGCTGGTGTCATTAAATGAGGGACAGATGCAACTTTTAATTTCACTACAATTCCCAGAGCTCTCACCTGATATCTGTGAAATACTGTTGTGCAACCAACAAGTCGCTGCCACTCCATCTTTGTCCTGTAAAACCACAGACACTTGGCCAACAAGCGAAACCACAGCTGCACTTTTTGCAGTCTCCTCAATAGTTGCGTGAATCCATTCTTGGCCAGTTTAATTTGATTATAACCATTCAAAGCTTCTCAGTTCCCCCTCAGTAGTAATAGTTGAGAGTTTTACCTAGGAGAATCATAAATTTGCCAATATTTCACCATTACTTCACAGTCACTTACGAGCCACCTCCCGCATGTTAAATCATTGAATAATAGAACAAGCAAAAGCAGGGATGCTTCAATAGATACCAACACTGCGTCTACACAGGAGGTGCAGCAGAGCAGCAGCGTCAGGGCTCTGTCAGTGTCTGCACAGGATGCGTTCAGGCCCAGCACACAATTAGTTTAGTTAAATGCTTAAGATGGCAGAATAATACGAGTGAAATGTGAGCTGTTACACATGTAGACATCTGGATTGATTGAAAACAGAAGTGTATCTGTTGTGTCAGACATGGCTGAGACTGAAAACATCTTTTGTGTCATAAGATATTCTGCACAACTGATACAAATATATGGAGAGACATTAGTATTAGTAAATAGAAGTTTTTATCCTTGGATCATGAAAAACTGCAGTTGTCATCACTACTGGGACTAACTTCTGTCCATACAAGGTGAGCTGTCTCTGTCCATGTACGCTCAGAAATTTTAGTCTATGGACCAGTGACTCTAATAAATGGTCAGAAAAATTTGCACATTGGAGCACAACAAACAGATCTCTAGTTTCCTCAAAGATCACTTAGTGTATGTCTGGACCGCCTATGGTCAAATCCTGATTTCATAACTGAGACGTCATCTGACTAAATCACCAAACATATAATTGAAAGACAAAGACTGAGCTGTGATTTCAGCTGTATTTGCTTTTAAAATTATCACTCAGATTGAAAGTTAGAAGACACAGACTCTTTCATTTTTTTGTAATTTTTTCAGGCTTTTGCCTTCGTAGTACCCGACTAATTTAATTTAATATATTGTTTTGTTACATGTCTTTCAGTACTGTTTACATTCTGTATGTGGAAATATGTTCTGGGTCAGTGTGAATTTATTTCATCCCATGTAGGGAAATGTATATTTTTGGCAAGGTACTGAAGTTTCCTATGTTTGGGGTAGACCTTGAACGTCTCAGGTCCGTTTTCTGTTTGTGTGTTGGCTAGAGACAGGTGTCAATCAGTCATCATCAGCTAATCAGTGTTGAGTTGGGATGAACATTGTAACCTGTCGGATTCTAAGAGGGGCGGGGCTAAAACTCAACGCAACGAAGGAGACGTTAAGCTAGTACGTTCGTTATTTAATAAACGTTCGTAAAGTTACTCCACTTTAGTCAAGTTAAGAGCTGGTGGTTTATAAAAGTGTACCTCGATAAACCGTGAAGGAGAGCAGGTTTGAACCGGTTTTGTTCTGTGATGTTGCTAAATTAGCACAAACGCTGTAGCACGTTTGAACCGCGTGAGCTGCTGTTAGCTAGCTCATTTTAGGGCTTGTTCAACTGGAGGAGAAGACACTGACTGCGTGGCGGGTTCTTTCACCAAACTTCTCAGTGAGTATCGATCCTAAAAACGAGCGCCATATTAGTTAAACAAGCAACAACAGATTATTATTTGTTTGTTTATTTCATCATTTATCTGGCAACGCCAACACAGATAGTTCCTCAACTGGACTGTTGCTAAGCAACACATACGCATTTTCCTGACCTACATAGCGCACACAGGTGTTCCCTGAAGTATCCAGGCTTCTTCCCTTCATCCTCTTCTGACGAACAGACATTATTTAATTAATAAATAAATGTTAATTTATTTAAATAAATGTTATTTCTGGAAATATTTTCATCTTTGCAAAGTTAACGCTGATTAACGGTTAATACAACAGCTGTGAAGCGGAGTGATACATGTAGTTAAATGCCCCAGTGCTGTTATACTCTATATCAGCACTCATACAATGCCTCTCATCCAATCACATTACTTGGTCGGAACTAACTGTATTTTTTCCCCTTTATTCTTTAAAATCATAAAGAACCAAACACTTTTGTGGCATATTACAGTGATTAAACATCTATCAGTGTTAATACAGAACTGAATTGATTTAATAAACCATAAAGAAAAGAAAAAGGCACACATTTAATGATTTTGTGAATACATGAAGTTTGTTCTTCCAACAGTTGATATGGGGCTGAACCTTGAAATATTTGCATCTATAAATAAAATGTTTACCAAACAGAATCAAATTATTTATCAAAAACTCCAACTTCTTCTCCTTTTATAAGTACTCCAGTTTTAACCGACATCGTATTTAGTGGATGTAGTAAAATGTCTTTGTATTGCAGCCAGCTCTGAAATGAAAGTCAAACTATCCCTCTGACGAAATCCACGTGTTGTTGTTCCAATTAAATGTTTAGTGTAAGAAGTGATTGGGTGGATAGATAGATGTCATTCAAAATTTTAAATGTTATTTCTTTGGCTTTAGGCGTCTGATTGACAGTGTGCTTTAGACACCGCCACCATGCTGCTGCAGTACAGGTGCGCAGGACTGACGGAGAAGACTGCTGCCTGCACATGGATCAAGCCTCAGGACAGAGGGTTTGCACTGTTGGCCACTAAAAGCTTCCTACTTTTCCCACAGGACAGTGAGTAATGACAATATTCCCTTGTGGTTTAAAAGTGAGCTGCAACATGTGCGCAAACGTTATAGTACCATAAACTGACAACTAAAACCCTGGGTATTATTATTTGGACTTTATTTTATTTTAGGTGTAATAAATGTTTTCTTATTTGTATTAAATCCTTGTGTTTTGACATTTATTCATGTTTAAAAGTGATAATGTGTTTTATGGTTATATGGATATGATTGAATATAAGGGCTATAGTTGGTTTAAGGTTGAGGCATGGAGTTAAAGCTCACAATGACAGTATAGCTTTTAGCTATAGCTAGCTTCAAGCTACCTTGGCCTCTCTGCTGCCTGGTCAAAGTCAAACACTTGAAGTTATTGTCGGAGACACATCCTGATTTTACATTTTCATCGATATCACCGATGCACCTCCCACACAAAAGAGTGTATCAGGTATAAATGTGTGTATCACAACAATTCTGAAATAAAATTGAATCGAGTGAGTGGGCTACACGTTTATTACAGTCATAGTGAGAGAGAGAGAGGTGGGAAAATTGGGGAGGGAGAGGGAGGGGATAACACGCAGCAATGGACCACAAGCCGGACTTCGACCGTGGCTGAGGACTGAGCCACCAGGACACCGGTCCCGAGACAACTATATTTCATTTTGGTCTCTCACCGAGCTCACAGCCTCCCGTCTTCATTAGTAATAATGATACATGTGATAAAAGTAGTTTATTTGCTGTAATGGAGGCGAGGCTCAGTGTATTGGAAGTGCTCCTCCTCTTCCCTGCAGTTCCTGATCTATTATCATCAGTCAGTCAGTCAGTCAGTCAGAAACCTGTTATTGAGATAAATTTGTTGTTGGTTTCAGTCTCTTGAGGGGAATCGTTGATAAAAATGGAACCACAGATTCTGCCTTATCCTTAAATGCTTCCTATTCTGTTTAGGGAAAACTGTGACCTTTGCCCTAAGCCTTGAGGTGATATCTTAATATTCTGCTGACCACATCCTTCCTTTCTCCTGCCGCAGCACGTTCACTGTTTCCCCAGAGTACACCATCTTAAATGATCACAGAAGCCAAAGCAGTCTGCTGCCCACACTGTTTGAAAACCCTCCGGCACGATCAATGAGTCAGTTACTTTTCCCGTGTACTCTCAGTCAAGCACATTAGGAGGCATTTGTGATATTCCCACAGAGTGAAGATCAAGGCAGAGAGCTTATCCTTCTCCTGTTCAGCAACCACACGTTTCCCATGACAACACATAGAAGGTGGAGTTCAAATCTTATTATTCTCTCTGTGATCTCCTCCGTCTCCTGCAGGACAAAGTTTTACGTCGTACGACAGCAGAACAACGACTACGGTTGTTTGTATCTGAGACTGATATTTCATAGTGAAGCCATATGCTCCTGTGTCGTGCTTTCTTTTTTATTGAAACAGACAAACTCTGCAGGTGTCATGCTGTGTCAATAATTTAATAATAATACATTTTAATAATGAAATTTAAGAAAACTGCAGGCAAACAGCACGTAGAGTATTTACCTTTTTCTCCCTCTGTCTCTTCGTATGTGCAGTAGCCTCTGGTTATCATAAAAAGATGGAAGTGTGCGTGTGCGTGTGTGTGTGTGCGTGTGCGTGTGCGTGTGTGTGTGTGTGTGTGTGTGCATGCTTCATTATAAGTCCATACTCCTCTCTGGGGAAAGGAAAGGAGAAGGTTAAGTAGCAAGGGAATGAGGTCAGCGTCACACACATACACAAATGTACACACACACCCAGCACACACACACTTTGCAGTTACTGAATTGAACATGTGAGGTCAGACCTACTCCTTGTATCTGTCTGCAGTTACCATCCCTCACTCGTTCCTCTCATTCTCTCCTCTTTACTCTTATCCTCCCGGTCCCTCTCTGCCTCGCACGTTTCAGACGCCTCGTACATTTCCTCTTCCTCCCTCGCTCCTCCTCCTCCTCCCTCCGCGTTTAAACCTGTTCTCGCACCAAGGCCGAGGAGGGTTGTCTCGAAGGAGGTGCTGCGATAGGATCAGACACAACTCACCACCGCTCTTACCTTTCACACCGACTCTTCTCCTCCCCGCCGCCCGTCTGATCTGATTTGGATTTTTCAGGCTTTCTAATTCAACGAAAACCTACCTGTAACTCGTGTTCATAGTTGTGTGCAAAAGCGGCTTTACAATGAAATGGATGATTATGGAGAGATGCATATATGCAGGTATATGATGTATAACCGCGAGGCGATCTTGTACCTACCTAAAAATAGCCAGAGATTTGCACCAGTGTCGATCTCGCAGAGTGAGGCTACAGGCGTTCGTGCTACAATCTCTCACGTACGCTGTGGTGGAGACTTTGATTCCCTGACGTTTCCCTTTCAAACACTATGCACAGATTTAGCACTGCACTCCTGTCACCGCCGGACTCTCGATAGACGACTTTAAGAAAAACAAATTGATGCAGCAGAGATGTTGTCTTTTTATAGTCCATGCATTCCCCTTCCTTGTCAAAACCTGTTGCCTTCATTACCCACAATACAGCTCGACCACGGCAGTTGGGTCAGAGAGGAGGGTCTGTTATGCTAGTAGCGGCTAATGTATCTTAGAGTTTGAAATTCGGCATTCATCTCATGCATATCTCATATGTTTCTGAATTAGTCCAGATGTGTTAACGTGGAAGCAGCAGGTCACACTGGAGCTAATCACCCTCCATCTCTGCTGCATTCACCTTTGTTGTTTCTGCATCACGCGTCTCTTTATAATGAAGGATTATTTGGTTTCCTTCTTCACAGCTGCTCTGTCATTACCTGGTCAGAGACGGCCACAAATTAAACTGGACCATTATGTGAATGCAGCATGAAGCAAACCTGCACTTAAATTCCCCTTTTTTAAAAAAAAAAAATCATTTTAATAATTTCTTCACACTTGCCAATTATAATTTCCTTGTTTCATAATAGGAAATCCTTATCTGTGCAGGTACGTTCTCACCGTCTCCATCCTATTTTCCTTATCACGACCTCTGTTGCCTCATTTCCCTGTTCCTCTTGTAAAAACACTGTCGTTTGCGAAGCTAACACCTGCAGGTTCCAACGCTTCCACAACAACACACAGGGTTTTATGAGGAGGTGAAATGATATAAGGAGATGAGGGATAAGTTGCAGCAGTGAGAGAGAGGAGAGGAGAGAAAATGACTTTATAGTGCACGACTCTTCTTCAGGCTGTTTCTTAGGCTACAGGAAATGGTGAAGAAATATGCGCATACAAAGCACAGGGGGTTTTTTCTGTGAGATGATGCTTTACAGCTTCGTCTTTTTCTTGTTGCAGACTTGTATATGATCACGTGATGTTACTGTAACCCCATTCAGTGTAGTTTATTTAAATCCTTTTGTTGGAGATTAGACAGAATACTGTTGGTTTGAGGAGAGAGAGAGAGAGAGCGAGAGAGAGCGTCAACGAATCAAACGAAGCGGGGTCAGTGTCATGGCGCCGGTTCATGATGGAGGGAGCACGATGAGATCACTTATCGGGAAATTGACTTTTTGTTGAGAGGGTGAATGGAGTGAGGATCATCTAATTAGAGGCTGGGAAAATGCGAAGCTGCGCAGAGGCCTCGCGTACGCACACAGACAGGAAATGACCTTTTGTGCTTTCTCAGCTCTTCTTCAGTATGATGCATGTCTGTGCTTCAGCTCCAGCAGTGAATAATGAGGTTAGTGTGTGTGTACATCACTGTCATGTCACTCCAGGACATGGAGGATAAAAAAAAAAAAATGGTGGAAAAGCTTGAGGTGCCACAAGACATAATAAACAGCGCACTCATCGTCGCCGTGGTTACTACAACAGTTATAATAATGGTCGTGGATTGGTGAAGTTTAGGAATAGATAAGTACTTCCTCAACATTTGGCAATCTTTGTTGTCATGGTTACAGTCATGGATAATAGAAACAACATAAACGTCTGGTTGTTACATGGGAATCACTTCATCCTGCGTCACCGCACTTTTCCCTACTACAACCACCAGGTGTCGCCTAGCAACAAAACGTAACTATGGGTCATAATAAGCTCCTGTTTTTTACAGGAGGTTTTTTTTGGGATATTTTTGTAGACCATCAGCATCACCCTGGTTCCCTCGACAAACAGCCAATGGGATTTTTTAACATTGGCTTCTGGATTATTACAGAAAATAAGATCTGTGACAAACATGATGATATGTCGAAGAATAAAGCGTGAAAATGTCTTGATCTTGTAACTTGTAACCAGAAACCCTCTCAACAACCCACAGATTTCAGAACGACGGAGCCGGAAGTGCTAATATTAAAACCAGTTCCTGGGATTTCGGACTCATTCCTGCAGCACTGTGTTGCTGAAAAGCCACATTGAGACAGTGAATGGGATTTAATCCCATCGCTTCAGTCTGCTAGCTGCATATTATTCATTTTAAGACAGGGCTGAGAAGAGCAATTACAGATTCCATCACAGTTTACCAGATTTACTTTTGTCTTTCCTTTTATTTACTGAAATACAGTAAATTGTTTTGGTCCATTGATTGATACAGAAATTATAATGATGAATGAAGTAATTACAGTAATGATTGTGACAACTGGACCCTCCAGCAGCAGTGTTTACCTCCTCAGCACATAAGGCACAATAAGGACACTGGAAAGCCCCACTGCAGTGCTGTCTGTGTAGTTTGCCTGCACTAAATTGATTTCCAATACATGCGTCAGCAGAGAGGGGGGGGGGCGGGGGTTTGTGCCAGGCAGCATGCTGTTTAACTAGCGAGCACAGAGTCAGGCCAACCACAGTTACATGCAGGAAGAGCATATGCACACGGAGCTGGCAGTGATGCTGCAAACGAGCACGCCACAGTGTTCTCGTCTCTGTGGAGACATGGTGTCTCATGTGACTGCGTGCCCGTTAAAGGGATTTTGGGAATCATTATGAATGATAACAAAATAATATTTAGCTTGTTGTTCTCCAGTCTCATTCTTGGACTGTCATCTGTTGTCACAGCACTCGGCGTTGCAGTAAAACAAGTTTTTTTTCTAAGACGTTGTTTCCCACTCTCACGGCGCCTCGATGTTTGAAGTAACGCAACAGTTTCGTCTCAGATGCAGTTTCCTCTCTCTCGTTCCTCTGCTCTCTCCTCCCGCTTGTTATCCTGATTACCACAGCAGCGTCAAAATATTGCAAAATACTGGCCTGAAAACTGCTGCTGTCATGTTATAAATTAGGGAGCGTTATGCCTACAAGGAGAGAGATGAATAAACATGATCCGTCAGCAGCCCAGTGCTGGTTTTTTACTCCATGTGAAGACACACGACAGATGAACGCATGATAAAAAAGATAAACATTGCTTCATGTTGAGCCTTTTTCTCTGTTTGCTACGGTTTAAAGACGCCCTCACTTCCTGTTCTGCTTCTTGCATTGCCTCGTATCTATCCCCGACACAGTATCACATTTGAATGCAGCCTGTTGAACAGAATGTAATCTGTCCTCAGCTCGTAGCACGCGCTCCTCAGTGATGTGTCTTTATCCGTGTTAATAGAAAAGTACATTGTTAAGGCTGTTTACTGACATCTGGTAATTGCTTCGTTATTCTAGAGGAATCTCTGCAGAGTAGATAAATCAGTGCCGGTACGATGACGTCCTTCCTCCTGTAAAAGTGTGAACAACATGTGGGCATCAGCTCAGTCCTGTTATCAGCAGCTTATGAGACAGTTTGTGCTGGACAGCTGGCGTCTTTACGGCTCCTGAGATCAAACCGCGACATCTGACAGCAGCACAGTCGTAACGGCACAAACGTATGAATAAATAACAATGGCGTGGGCTCCAGACACCAGTGAGTTGGGCAGCAGCCTCTCATGTCATCATGTTGAGGACGAAACAGCATCTTCAATGTGTGATCAGAGACACAGTGTTGTTACTGATCTTGGGCCTGCTACGTATTTTCCTCTGCTCCATCACAAACCATCTCCTCCTCCGACATTATCTCCTTCCACTCAGCACCAGTAGTTTAGCAGTGACTCTTTAATGCAGGCCCATAACTCAGGGTTTAACTTTAAAGGACACCAGACGGTGAGAAGTTCCTCCGTCTTCAGCAGTAATGTTTCTCCAGGAAGTGATGAGTGGACACTGTCTAATAATTAGGTTGTCACCTTTTACAGTTATTTGTTAGCGACCATAAACTACTGGTGCTCAGTCCATAGCTGCACAAAGGAACCCAGCTGAGACAATCCTGCAGGCAGGTGAGGAGCCAGTGGATCTGAACCAATTTCTACCATCACATACATTTTATTACAGTGTTCCGGCTTTAAAATGAACTGAACAGAATACGTCAGGTTCTGCATTTTTCATGTATTACACTCAGTGAAGTGTAAATTAGAGTCTTAACATTTCTGTGTCCGTGCCGCTTTGAACATTTGTTTCTGTGATAGAGATTTTTAAAGAAGTTTAAAGGATCGTTTGGAGCTGATAGTCTGAGGCGAACGGTGAACGAGCTGCTGCTCGTCGTTCATGTTGTCTTATCGTCTAACCTTCAACTGGAACCAGAGAAAACTGAGAGAAAATGTCAGAAATTCAAGAAAAAGAAAATGGAGATTCATCCCATCAGCACATTCTCACGCATCAGCTTTTATCACTGATAAGAGACACTGACCTACTTACAACTATTTTTAATTGGTTGTCCTTAATTTCCAGAATGTGTCTCATGTCCAGCAACTAGAACTGAAACACTTCTGCACGACAGACGCAGATTCAACAGACAACAGAGCAAAATGCAAATGGCATGCGGCTGAATCAGTGCACATCGACAAGCAGTAAAACTGAACACACACACGCACACACACACACACACATACATTTCTCCTGCATATGCCAATGCGGCATACAGGCTGAGAAAATGCTGACACAGCATGTGGAAGGAAGGGGGGTGGGGGTGGGGGGGGGTAGTAGTGGTGGAGTGCGGCCGAATGTAGAGCTACGAGAAAACACTCATCAAAGCTATTAACATCAGTGTGACCCCATTGGCTGCCGTGACGACGAGCTGAGCTTGCAATGATCACAGCTCTGCAACAGCACGGAGAAGCAGGAAGAGACAGCAGCGTGTGCTCATATTATCAACATGTTAGCATAGCTGCAGCATGTCTGTCCAGGGCCACACATCACCTGACGGCGGAGTGGCTCATCCAGCTGTGCCACAGTGCACGAGTTTAACCCGAAAAGTTACGTGATGCGAGATCACTGATCGGCTGTAGTTTCTGTTAATCAATGTAATGTCCAACAGTCCAGACGTGAAAGGAAAAACAGGAAGTGCAGCCTCACATTTGAGAGAAATGTTTGGCTTTTTGTCTTGAAAAATCCGGTGTGACGTCAGTGTGTGCTGAGCAGTGTTTCTGTTTCCATAAGTGACGGATACATGAGACGATCAGTCAGTGAATCATGAAGTCGTCAGGACTTATCCTGTTGTGATCGCAGAAGTCGACCCACATTTCATGGCAAACATAAAGGCCCGAGGATCAAAGTGCTGCATTCACAGACTCACACCCCCGAGTCACGTCTAAATATACGAGAGGCTGCGAGGAAACGTAGTGAGAGTGAGGAGGAGTCGTGTTGTGTGTTAGAGAGATAAGAGAGTGCGGTCTGTGTGATGGAGAGAGGTGGGACCGAGTGAGAGGGAGGGGTGAGGTGCAGACGCTCTATAATTAGCAGAAGAGGTATTGTTTTCTGGTGTGGGGGGGGGGGGCTTACCCAGTGAACCTATCCGAAGTTGCTCAGCCATGCAACATGCAAACCAGACTCTCCACACACACGCACAGTGTGTGTGTGTGTGTGTGTGTGTGTGTGTGTGTGTGTGTGTGTGTGTGTGTGTGTGTGTGTGTGTGTGTGTGTGTGTGTGTGTGTGTGTCAGCTCCCCTCTGGACATTTTATCCCCAAAGAATGTCCGCCGGCTCCGTCTCACGGCCGGGGCTCATCACATTATTATGATCATTATTCAGGAGCTGACCTTATCAGGATGTGATTTATTGCTGACTCCAGTACAGTATCATTATCTTCCCCTCCAATCTCACAGAGCTGGTGGCCCGGCACCTCTGCATCTCCCCGGCCTGATTTAATGAGGCTTCTGAAACTGCATATAAACAACAACATAGAAGAATATTGCAGAAGGTGTGTGTGTGTGTGTGTGTGTGTGTGTGTGTGTGTGTGTGTGTGTGTGTGTGTGTGTGTGTGTGTTCATGGCACATTAACATTCACATATCACATGCTGTTTCTACTACACATTAATTTTTGCATTAAAGTTTCCCTGAAGAGGTTTCACTGTAAACAAACATAATTGTGAGTCATAAAAGTCTGAGTTTTGTGTTTGTGTTTTTCTTTTTAACCCTGTCAATTACAAATGATTTATATATAAATATATTTATATAAAATTAAGTTAAATTATATTTTCTAATGTAACACCCTGTCTTGTCGGGGTCACCACAGTTTTCAGAGTTTGTTCTCACCAGTCTACCTGGGAACGTTTGTGCTGGTACATAAAGGAGACCAGCACTGACTGGCCGGACTAAGGCACACTACCCCCCCACAGACATGGATCATAGCGCCTCAGGTTCACTGAGAGGCTTCGGCCCTTCAACAGAAACTTATGTGTTTGTTGCTGCTGCTGCCGTTTTCTCCTCTGGAGGAGAGAATCTATAAAGCTAAAGTCCTGCGTCCTGCATGTGTGTGTGTGTGTGTGTGTGTTTGTGTGTGTGTGTGTGTGTGTGTGTGTGTGTGTAGTAGTAGTGAGTGGAAGTAAAGCAATTTATGCTGCTTCATTATCCCCCCATAATAATTGACTACATATGAAAAGCGTTTTAATGTACTCACTGTGATAATTGTAGAGTATTGTTTTCTGGTGAACAGGTGAGTCAGTAGCAACAGGTGGTGTTTGCTGTATTCTCTGTACTGTCTGCAGAGAGCAGAGTGTGTTTGAGATCAGCGGCGACAGAGATGAGTAAACGGCTCTGCACAGGTCTGTAGTACTCGGCGGTCTCAGCGGTGAGCGCGTACAGCTACGTTGAGCCCCGAGGAGAAAACGTGACTCAGTCAGTCTCCACGCTCATCGCTCGGAGCAAGATCAACTTGGTCACATAGTACTACAGTGACTTTTTAGTTTAAGGTTGTAATGCTTCCGTTCCCGCTGCCGGCTCCGTGTCTGCTGATGTATAAAAGCCGAGCGGACAGGAGAGAGCGGGAGCCGTGGTCGGTGCCGGACTCGTCGAGTAGATTCTGTCAGGGAAAGTGATGTTAACAAATGTAAATCTCTCACAACACGATCTAAAACTGAAGCCGGGGTTGTTTTTCTGATGGACTGCTACTGAGCGAGGTTTTCACCCTGACGCTGTAGGATGTCAGAACATCAGCCTGTGAGCCGAAGTCCTGCAGCTGCTCAGTTCCACAACAGGAAACGTCTGATATCGATGATCCCGACGTGTGTTGGTGCTAAATGAGCGAAATGTGGAAGTTGCAGCGAACGTTTCACACGCTGTGTCGTCAGCATCGATCAGAGGCCTCTGCCGCCGAAGGGCGGGCGGCGGCCGTGTGAGGACGGGCGCCATGCATGACCCCACAGGTCAACCCCAGCCTGACGTTACGTAACACAGGAGAGAGATGACTCGAAGGAAGACCGCGGGCTTTTTACTTCACCAGTGTCACATGTTGCAGTAGAATCATCTGGTCTGTCTGACGAGGCAATGACTGACGGCTGAAGCCCATTAACTCTGTTTGTATTTCCTGTCTGAAATCTGAGAAACTAGGAGGGAAAGAAAGTTTTGATTTGTTTTTTTAAACTGTGATCCAGACAGAAAAAATACACAAACTGCCAACATCTCACTTCCTTCAGCATCGAGTTACCAGACGTGGAAATAAAGCTTCAGTAACACAACTTTATGCCTCGAGGCAGGAAGTGACTCGTTAGTCGTGACACTCGGTTCTGTTGGTTCACAACCCGACACTCTCACCTGGATGAGCTGTCAGCCAGGAGACAGGCTGACGCAGGTGTAGGCTGCAGGAGGGGAAGTTAAGGTTAGTGTTTTTAAAGTTGTAATATGTAAGATTTCCAGAAGCCGTCAATGGCGTCATGTCCCTTATGTGCATGTGTTGACCTGCCAGAAGCGAAATCACCTCCATCCAGTTTTCAGCTGCATTTTTAACATCCACTTTTTACACCTCGGACGTTTGGATCTGAAGCTCCTCCTGTGTCACTGAACGGCGTCGGTGAATCACTTATTTCTAACACAAAACTGTTAAATTCGTCGTTCGTACCGGTTTTACTCCCCTGGTCCGTTAGCAATGGACTAAATCTGTGGATAATTCAGCTGCTGGTAAAAAATCTTCATAAGAACAAATCCAAACAAAAGTTTCATCCTCTTCCACATCGTCTTCACTTCCCTCGGAGATGAGTGCACCGTTACCTGAGAGCCGACCAATCACGTCGTGGCACACGGAGGGCCGAGGGTGCACAGCTTCCCCCGGGTTGAGTCAGGAAGAGAAGAAGAAAACGGAGCGTGACGCCGATCCTCACATGGATGAGGCGTCTGCTCTGCAGGGCCAAGTGGGTTCAAACTGAATAATCATCAAGAAAGATGCAAAAAGGAAAAAACAGCTAGAAGAGCTGAAGGCAGAAGAGCGACGGGGGATGAATCGCACAGTAACTGGACCTTGAAGTGACCGACTAATGTACGTTCTGTGACTAAGAAACAAATGTTAGTGGCTGTCATTGTAAGTGCACCAGAGACCGGAGTATGAAGCACTTATTTAATCTTGCTGCTGTGTTTTCTATACGTTTCTCTGGCGTCTAACATCAGGACTTTTCTTTTCTGACAGATGACAGAAAATCAATCTCCTCCCACAGAGTACGAAGCTCCGTGTTTCTGTCTTGGATCTTTGAGAGATCTTTGCCTGAGGTCACATGATGACAGAAACTCCTCTCAGTCCTTCAAAGGGACTTAACGCAGCAGTTCACTGGGAATTATATAAAATAATAAAATAACTATAAAAATAAATAACTATAAATAAAAAACAAAAGAACAAATATGTATATAATCTGTATATATTTAACTTTAATGAAAACAAAAGATCAAATATACATGAATTGCTGCCTATACAACTTGACTTGACCCGAGTATTGCTTCTTAATAAAGGTATTGATATCAGCGCTATATGTGCCGATACCGATATATCTGTGACAGGTCAATACTGATCAATCAGTCTGGCTCTGGTTGGTTGGTCGGGCCACTGGAGTAGCTCAGCACACAGATGTTGAGTCCTGACTTTTCCCACACTGATGTGTAACAGTCCCTCGTTGTCCCTAATGGTTCATGTAACACCACACATCCACACGGTTCCCACATCTTACTGTGCTTTTAATCAGCTTTGTGTTAACATTATGTTGTTATTCATTACTGTTCGACCCGCGTCTCCCTCTCTGTATTCTCAGGTATCATAGTGAATTATCAGGGTCCTCTCCCGTCTCCTCTGCTCATGAAGAAGCTTCACATTTCACGTCTTAATTCCACCTTGTTTCTTACGATGCATTGCCGAGAGGAAAGAGGAGAGGAGGCTGATGTGAGATAAAAGAAGCCACAATTTTCTTTTTTTTATTTTACAACAGTGTCTGTACGAAGCGTAACCATCAGCATGGAGAAGCCCCATGATGCTCATTCAGCACACTCTTCTCAAACACATAAATCCAGTGTGGAGCATCAATACCGTCAACGGTGGAGTCCTTAATCTTTGTTGTGTGTGTGTGTGTGTGTGTGTGTGTGTGTGTGTGTGTGTGTGTGTGTGTGAGAAACTAAAGCACAGACCACTTTCTGAACCAGCCAATCTCCTGTGCACTGACCCGTTCACTCGCAGCAACCTGGTGATGTTGGCTGTAAAGCAGACAGGAGAAAGTGCTGGAGTGAGCGCACGGGAAATGAGATGGCTTTTAAAAATCAATGAGAATTTCAAACAGTGCTCTCCTTCTTCTCTCCCCGTCTGCGCTTCAATTCAAAGAAAGAAAATATTGAAAAACCCTCGAAACTCTGAAAAACTGTGGCAGGTTTTTTAATTGGTGAAATAAAAAAATAAAAATAAAAAAAGAGCCTCAGGGAAACAGTTTTCAATGCCGCGTGGAAAAACAGAAAAGAGCAAACAACGAAGAACGGAATTAGTGAGTCGCACAAATGTGTAATACAGCTGCAAGTCCAAGATTTCCACTGTAAATATCAGCAGGGGGTGGGGGGGGGTTACATTTCTGTCTCTTGGCGGTGTGGCGGAGACAATACAGAGACAAGAAGAACAGATATAGAAGAAGAAAAACACAGAGACAGATTGATAGAATGGAGAATCCAAGAAGCATTTAATTGCTAATTAATAGGCTAATGTTTGGGCTGCAACAAACTGTAAAGCCTTATGGGACCTCTACAGTGGCTCCTTATGGCGCTGCCTTTAAACTGCCTTTGGAACACTAATTAATTCACATCCTGCTGCTAATTAATTTGCCACCGCTAATTAAACTGAAAGGCACCTTCTTTTCACCCAGTCCTCTGCGTCCCTCAGCTCCTCTCTCCTCCGCCGTCTCTCCATCTCTGCGTTTTGGCCTCCCCTCGACTCCACAGCTCATCCGCCGAGCCGAACGCACCCTCTCCCCGCAGAGTCTTCACGGCTGACAGCTGATGCTATTATTGTGTTATATGCCCCCAGCTAAAAGTGAAACATCTTGCTATTTGTACCTTTAAATGGTTTCACCGGCAGGGGGATTGTTAGCAGGATGTCAAATATAATCACTCTCTAAATCCCAACACCGCACTCAGCTGATAGGATTCACCCCATGTCTCCCACACAATCAGTTTGTTTGTGGAAAATAGCTCCGTTTATATAATTATGCAATTCTTTCTTTTTCTTTTTTCTCTTTTCTTCTTGCCTTAATGATGAGAAGTACAGCTAATCTCTACCTTTTTAAAAAACACATCTGTTTTAGAGGAAAATGTCTCCGGATGAGTCATGACTTTCATGACGAACCATAATGTGCTTTACTTTCACGCCTGTAATTATTTCGTCCTGCATCATCGCTGGATATCTTCCTTTGAAAACGCATCAGAAGCACCGCACTGTGGTTGAACCGCAGGGTTAGCAAGGAAAGAAAAGAAAAGGAAAGAAAAGAAAAGGAAAGAAAGGAAGCCTCAGCCTTGTGCGGGGACCTTGACGTCCAGCTGATGATTTGTGACGCAGCCGTACGTTGACTGAGGAGTCAGACGGCAGATGTATGGGCGCGCTGTGTGATTCTGTCCCTGCATGGACGAGCGCTGTGTGAGTCGAGTTCCCCCGTGTGCACACACCGGCCTCATGACCCCCTCCATCATAAATCTGCCGGGGAAATGTATTGCATGTCAATCTGACCAAGGCCCCCACCCCCACCCCCACCCCC
>NC_079380.1:23788989-23886489 GCF_021018895.1 Seriola aureovittata
GCTCCAGGCAGAAGCACTGTGAGACGTATGGTGATGTCATCGGCCGTACTGGACCAAATATGAGTCATCCACAAATTTCGGAGCCTTGGTGATGAAAACCATCGGCCCCTAAACTAGGCTAATCCACTGAAACCCACAAATTCAATCTGCACACACACACACACACACACACACACACACATATAAGTAGAGATACATATTTAAATGAAGTGCACAGATCACTTAAAGTACTACATGTGCTAATACATGTGTGAATTATAGACCTTACACTGTGTAGCTTATCCAACATGCTAATTTAAGGGCTTTACACCTCCGTGCACTCGTGAGCATGCACAGATCACTGAGCTGCAATAAAAGTCGACTGGATTTAACAAATCCGCTTTGTGTCACAAAACTTTAGCGGAAGGAGAGCGAGGGAGCAGAGGAGAGCGAGTTAGGGACCGTCTCTGTATCAGGTCGCCTCGGCGCCGCTCTATCCGGCTCGTCTTTTCTTTTTGTCTTTTATCGTTCTCTTCATTTGTCTCTCTCCAGCATGTCCTGACGTCGTGGATGGAGGAGGCCCCGGTGCCAGAGCCTCGGTCTGAAGTGACTGCTCACATTTCCTGGTTAAGTCAATGAAATGAAAGAGATCGAAGTACAAAGACGAAGAAAATTAGAAATGCACAGAAATGTAAAATGACCAGAGAGAGAAACAGAAACTACACATGATGCTAAATGAGACACATAAGACCTGTAAAGGGACACAGTGACTACGAAGAGAAGCTCAATGACTGAAAGGACATAAAATTAAATTCAAAATACTTTATTTGTCCCTAAAGAAATCATTTAAAGCATGTGAGTTAGCAAAGAAAGGCGTGCAGACAATTCTTTCACACACGAAGAGACAAAGACGACGCCACAGAGACAGAAGACAACAAGAAAAAGAACGACTGCATGAAGAGACAAAGCGAAAGACCATTTTAAACATGTAAAACGACCAGAGAGGAACAGAAACTCAAAACGACAACAAGACGAGCAACGAGTTTTATAATCCATCCATACCTGACATTCCTGCACCTCCTTTTTTATCTTTATTTCCCCTTTCCTTCTTCACTGTTTTCCCATATCACCCACATCACCTCCTCTTTTCCTTGTTCACCCCTGGGTGACCTTCCTCTCTCTCTCCCTCTCTTCTCTTTGTCCCGGTTTCCGAGGCACAGAGTGCGGACAGATCTGGTCTCTGACGGGCTGATTGAGTTACTGCGGCTGTCCCTGTTGACACATACGTACGAACACACTCGTGCACACAGTGGAGAGCTTTGCAGGGAGCTGAGGCCGAGACAGACAGTTAGTAAGAAACAGACCTCCCACAGAGACACCGTGGGATAAGCCTCTATTGACGTCTACTGGCTGGCTACATGACAAGTTAGCTAGCTGATGGCTCCACGCTCTGCTCAGCTGATTGGCTTCTCTCTCTAAAGATGTGCACGTAGTGTTGCTGTAGTTACGATATAAGCACATTGATGAGTGCGTAGCTGTTCACCTAGGAACCTGCCGACGGAGTATCGGCTGAATTCAAATTCATACAAGTCACAAACTTGGTGAAGAAACGAGGCGATGTTTAAATGAGGAGCTCTTATCACAAAGCCACTGCTGAAAGTTACTGTATGTCTTCATTACCTCGTGTTTACTGGCTGAGTTCATTCATTTCTCCTTCTCCCTCCCAACCTGTTCCTCGGGCTCCTCTCTCGTCTCCATACTCGGCAATGGCATGTGTCGCTTTGTTCATTGTGTGTATCCGTATCGACGCTGCTGGGTTAATTGCACTCGGCCTGAATCCCTCAATTTCAGACTCGATTTATAGCTGCTCTAGCAAAGCTGCTGAGCCACTATTTCAACTCAGAGGACGTCGTGGAGCTTGTTTGAGCGGGAGCACGTTAAGTTAGCGTTTACCTGTTAGCCCCGTAACCTGTGGCCTGTATTGGTGGCATTTCAGAAAGTAGATCTACCCTACATACTCTCCTTTCTGCAGACAGCAAAATCTATAGAGCTGTAGTCCATACATAGATCTGTAGGTAATTGGATCACCGAGTCCCATGATGGATGGAAGCTGCCGAGAGTTTTTAGATACAGTGTCATCAGCTCTGTTGACAGCTTGGCTCAATGGCTGATGGGTTAAGTTTAAATTTTGGCAGATGAACTAAGTCTCCCGTCGCCCATCATCAAACTAAATGGCTGATTGGATAGCTGACCGGGAATCCTGGATACGCTGGTTAACAAATGGCTAAAAAGAATCATCAATACTTAAGTACATTGGCAGCAGTTATTGATCGGGGGGGGGGCTTCATTTACAGGGTGAAACACAAACCAACAAAGGAAATAGAAAGGAATAATACACACTGTAGAAACACAGATAGAAGCCTATAACACCACTCCAATAAAAAAAACACTGATATCTACAACAGGAAAACATTCAGTAGATTTTTGTTTCTTTCTCCATCAAACTGACCCACATCGTCTCACAGCGAGGTCAGAGCAACAGGACGCCTTCCCCTTCTCGTCTGACACGAGGAACAGACAGCTCTGTGTCCACCTCCTTTTGATTGAAGAAGAGGGAAAGCTGAGAGGGTTACAGACAAAGAGGGATCACGGTACAAAAAGTGCCACAACTGGGAATTTGACCCAGCGTCTGTTGGGGTGGCGGTGGTGGCGGCGGCGGCGGTAGGGGGTTGTTCATCCGCAAATGAAAAGAAAAGAGAGCTGCAATGATGAGAACCTCTTTAAACCTCCAGTGAGACAGTGTTACTTTCAAGGGCTTTTTATTTTTATCTTTGCGATAACACACCGACATCTGTACTTACACCAGCTGCACGTGTTCTCTGCTCCGTTTCAGGGCAAGATTGTTGAAAAATGCATTTCGAAGCAGCAGTTCAGCATTTTTGATGAGAACACTGTCACACCTGTACAGTAAATAAAACTGGTTAGCCTAGCTTAGCATGAAGACTGGATACAGGGGGGGAAGCTAGCCCGACTCTGCCTGAATAAGGCAACAAAATTCAGCTATTACCACCACTGATTAACATGTTGGAGTATTTTGTGCGACGACTCAGTGACCTACTGGTGTTCTTAGTTAACCTCAGTGACGCTGGTAACAGTTGTAGTTACTTTAGACAGAGCCCAGCTAGCTAGCTGTTTCCAGTCTTGCTAAGCTAAGCTAAGCTGTTGCTGGTTGTAGCCTAACGGAGAGATATCTCACTGTAGTTCCTAAAATGTTGCCTCAAGTTTACTCCTTTAAATATTGCAGTGAAAACATGTATATGAGTGTCCGAGTAATAAACACACAGACACGACACAAACACTTAACTGTGAAGCAACAAACTGTGAAGTCCGTCTTGTTAAACTTTAGCTGCTACGTTTTAAGATGTGTGTGTTTGTGTATATGTGTGTCCCTGCAGTCATGAACGACAGTGCCAAGCCCCTTTTTGTGTGTGTGTGTGTGTGTGTGTGAGTGAGAGTGTGTGAGGGTATTAATTTAAGTGAGTGTGTGTGTGTGCCTGCTCCCAATCAATGGCAGGTATATGATGTCTGGTCCCTGCCGTCAAGGACGAGGTTGTTGGAGGACGCTGGCTCAGGACGGTGCTGAAGAGGACGGTGAATAAAAACAAAGGAAAACACTATATAGAGTTTTATAATAACTTTATAATAACTATTATGAATTTCTGTTTCTTTCTTGCTATTTCTTATTAATTACTTTCGTCTTTCCCCTTTATGTTTTCTTTAAGCATGTGTTTATTTAATTTCTTTCACACGTTCTCTGTAATCTCACCCTCTCTCTCTCTCTCTCTCTCTCTCTCGTCCTGGCCTTCTCTGACTTACCCTCATGTACCTCCAACCTTTCCCTCCCCCTGTTCTTCTCCACCCTGAACTAATCTATCGTGAGTGACAGTCAGAGAGCGCAGGAATGATGAGCAGCCATAGCGAGCAAAAGGAAGTGACACGGAGCGAGGGAAAAAGCCTGCACTCCCACGCGCCACAACAGAGTGGGAGCGACAGGCGTGGCGTGGTGCGGCACATACGCTGGAATCTGAGAGACACAGAAGACAGTTTGATGAGAGGATCGGAAGATGAGGGGAGAAATGGAGACAGGCCGAGGAAAGGATGGAGGAGAAGGTAAAAGAGGAGACGTGGTTTGAAGTGGCAGCGGAGGCGGCAGGTGAATGAGGCCGGCTCGGAGGAAATGTGTTTACCCTCCTGAAGTTTTCTAGTAAAGTTTAATGAGGGGCGAGTGGTGGGAAGGAGCAGGGGGAGAGGTAAAGAGAGGAAGTGAAGAACAGAGGTGGAAGATGAGAAGAAGGTAGAGGAGAAAGGAAGGGCATGGAACAGAAGGAGAGAGCAGTGCCAGGGAAAGGGGAGAGATGCGAGAGGAGGAGAAGGTGGAAATGGAGAGAAACGATAGAGAGAGTGAGCAGGAGAGAAGACATCCCTTTATTGATTTACTGTACACCTCTCGCAATAATCCACCACATACAGCCACCTGCTTCTAGATGGAACACAGAGGAAATCTCACATTGATAAGGAGAGTGATTTAAAGAAAATAAAAGGCAAAAATAAGTTTGCACATTTTATTCAAAAGTGAGTTGACCAGATTTCTGAAATGAAAACCGAAACATTTCCAGTTCGGCATCAATATATCATTAAAATATCCAATGTTTTTATCTATGAAATAAAAACAGAGGGACAGTCCTGGTGGTGTATTCTGATCATGGTAACTGGTTGTGCTGTAATAAACTATGGTGAAGGACGACTGATAAAACGACTCCCTACCTTTGAAGCTATCGCAAAGTCAAATAGTCTATTCCTCAGTTATCTATATTCCTTTAGTTCGTAAGTGTCCACAGATCAAAAGAAGAGTATTCAGGGTTGAGAATATTGTTGCAGACAGTCAGGTAAATTCTTCTTCTTCGCTTCTTCTAACATAAAAACAGTTTTTTCACGTTCCATCTGGGGGGCTTTGTGTATGTTTGTTATCATTAGTTTACTGTCTGGTTATGAACTCCTGACTAATGAGTGAGCCAGCAAATCTTTTCTCTGCCTGGAGACAAAGAAAAAGGAAAAGATTATTTGGATAACTCTATTTTGTTGATTTTAGCTTTAGCTCTGAAGCTGCTGTAGCTAACAACCAGCCCCCTCTGTTGTCTAAAAACAAGCAGAAGACGTTAGACGTCTGTTTTTAATTCACAGTTAAAAACAGGGACATTTCTGGGGACAGCTGTAGCCGGGGACAGGACACCAAAAATGGGGACTGTCCCTGAAAAAGGGGGGACGTCTGGTCACCCTATTCTAAAGACATATTTGTGCCATCGACTCCTGTCTCATAAATGTCTGCTAAACATTCCCCTCTGTGGAGCAGTTAACACTCAGACAGACGAGGGTTAAGTAAGCAGAGTGTCTATTTGCACCCAGTTAATAATATAATATAGAGAGCGACAAAGTCCACATAGGGAGGAGGTTGTGGACGGATGGGTGAAGCACAGGACCCCCCCCCCCCGGTTATTTGGGGTTTGCTAAAACAAAGGCGGTTGACTCCTTTCACACGGCCAGACGAGTTTGCCTGAGAGGACACAGACACAACTGCAGGGAACAATGTCATCACATCCAGTTTCAGAGCACACACACACACACACACACACACACACACACACACACACACACACACACACACACACAGGAGGCAGAGTGAGCTGCTAGCTGCCGGGCAGATGAGCATCAGACGCTTCAATCCGTGATGCTGTTGAAACTTAATTCGGGGCTGCGCTCGCTCTTCCTTCCCCCGGGTGTTGCCACGGCGTTTCTGGTTGAACAGCACCGAGCTGGACAGGTGATGGGTCTGTTCACAGTGTGTGTGTGTGTGTGTGTGTGTGTGTGTGTGTGTGTGTGTGTGTGTGTGTGTGTGTGTGTGTGTGTTCTCTTAAAGATGACACAGCAAGGGAAAAGGCCGGGAAATTAGTGTGTTCACCCCGGTGTTGTGTTTACATCACTGCCGATCGGAGCCGATAAATATCTCCAACTACAGCAGAGTCATGTGACCCGGGCGTGGATGCCAGTTCTACCCATTCAAACTGCCGACAAAAGCCTGATGTTAGCGGGTCTTAGCAGGTTTTTGTGACCAAGTACAAAGTAGTCCAGGAGATCCTAAAACCCAGGTGTAGTTGTAATCAATGCAGATTTCATTGTTTTGAATGTTGGTGTCAACAGGCCGTGATGCCACACGTGTTGCTTTTCCTCTGATTATGAGCAGCTCAGTGTGAAAAGCTCCAAAAGACTAAGAAACTATTTTAAGACGGATAATTCAGACGAAGAGACAATCCACTCCGTTTATTGTGACATAAACAGATCGTAGATGATATTAACACATGAAACTACCGTGAGACGAGCAGGAGAGAGAGAGAGAGAAATGATTTAAAGCAGATCTCCCATTCAGTCTGTACTCTCTGCCCTCCATCTCTCCCCCAGGACTCCTCCTCTCTTTCCATCTCTCTGCCTCTCCGTCCCTTTCATCCCTCTCTCCCTCTCGTTTTGCTTTTGAGCCGACACCCCTGCCCCCCCGAGTCTCACTGCCCTTCTTGTGTAGCTCGATGGTGGATCCGTCTTCATTCACGGCAACTTTGATGACTTTTTCTAAATGAAGGACCTTGTTTTCCATCAGAGAGAATGTGCTGAGGGCTGTTTAATGTCAGACTGGGGGGGGGGGGGGGGGGGGGAATTAGCTGATTTGTGGCGCATCACATAACTGTAGTGTTTAGCATGTGTTGGCACATGTTGGTGTGCGTTGGTTTTGCACACGTATGTGCTTTTCTTGACGTAACTCCTGATGCACTTTGCCAGAGATTTTACTGTGAGCAGCTTCAGGCCGACGAACAGCGAGCAGAGAACAAACACGTCCGGGTTTCACATGAGGAGAAAAGATTTAAAAAAAGGAGATTAAAGTTTGAAAAATGAATATTTAAGATATTAAAAACAGAATAAAATATTAAGCCGTTTTTTCTCCCGCTGCTTTTCCTCTCTGGTTTCTGACGAGGGTCTGACCATGACCCACCCAAAGGCACCACCTCTCCTTCATATGATTATCATTTCAAATTTAGTTCACGTTCAACATTTTATCTGAGATTATTTAAAACTCACAATGTTTTCTTTATCTCTGTCTTCAGTCTCTGTCCTCTCTGAATAATCTTCCCCGTCTCTTCTTCTTCTCTGGGTCTAATGTGTCACTTTCCCCTGAGATTTCCTCCTACCTGTCTGCACTTCCTTCCTATCTATATCTTTCCCCCACTCCCTCCCACTATCCCTCTGTCATTTCCTATTGCACTTGCTATCCCCACGTTTCTTAATCCCCCTCCCTTCCCTGCCATAATTCCTCTCCTCTTTCCCTCCCCACCCCCTGCTCCTCTTCTGTCAAGCCCCTTCCCTTTCTCCCCCCTCTTTTTGGAAGACGCTCGGCTGTCCTCCTCCCTCCCTCTCTTCCTGCCCTCCTCTTCCTCTCTGTTTATCTCACTCTCACTGCCTGCTTCCCTCCATCCATCCCCTTGCTCTCTCGCTCTCTCTCTCTCTCTCTCTCGCTCGCTCTCCCTAAATCAGCCCCAATAGACTGCAGCACCACACATGTTCCAGACATGCTCGCACAAAGACGAGGATGTGTGGAGGTATTAGCTCAGTAATTACGCACACACACACACACGAACATGCATCACACACACACATACACACACAGACGAACATGCATCACACATGCATGCCTGTACTGTATCACAACCTGCCTCTCATTTGTTGGACTGGCAGGCATTTTGGGAAAAATGAAAGTGGCACCGGAGAGACGGGGATGAAAAAGAGAGAGAGGATAAAAGAAGGTATAGGGCAGGGGAGGCAGCCAAAGCAAACTGAAAAGGTTAGACAGACAGGAAGTAAATGGAGATGAACGGATAAAAAAAAAAGAAAGAAGATGGGGGATGGAGGGAACATGACGGAGAAAGGACAAGGAGCGATAGTCAGGAGCCAAAAAGAAAAGTGAGAGTGTCAGTGATGAGGAGGGAGAGTGAAAGGGAGAGTCAGCAAGCGCTCATTCGCTCACGAAAGACGAGAGTGAGTGAGTGAGTGTGTGTGAGAAAGAGAGGGGAGGAGTGAGCGAGAGAGGGAGGAGTGAGTTGGAAGAGGGAGGAGTGAGAGAAAAAGAGAGAGAGATAGTGTGTGTGTGTGTGTGTGTGAGACATTGTCATCCAGTCCTGCCAGAGAACAGCAGCAGCAGCAGCGCGAGCATCACCAGCGGACGGGAATCAGACGCACTGAGCAGACGGAGGAAATTACAGGAATACTCTGATGAAGAAGCAGCAGCAACAAAGGAGGATGGAATAAAAACAAAAACAAAAAGGCAAACAAAAAGCATTTTATTGCTTTTCCTTTGCTCTTCACACTTCTGTTTGGAGCATCCCACAAGCAGAGCACCAGTGAAAACACATACATATGATATATATATAAAATTCCTATACATATATATCAAATTATGCCTGTTTTCAAAGAAGCTGCAGCCGGACAAGGACTGAATTGACAACAAAGTGAATCCAAATTGGGAGAAAATTTGCAGCATTTGCTTAAAAACTGTTGCATATCAAAGCTTTGAGATTTTTTTGTCGATTTTTTTTTTTTTTGCTCAGTGGGAGAAAAAAAAAAAAGACAAAAAAATACATTGATGCAAATGGAAAATTGGAAAAACTGGCAACTGAGTTGTTGAAGCAACAACAACAACAACAACAACAACAAAGAGCTGCTGCTGCAGACAGTCCAATATTTCCAAAAGGGGGGGCTTCTTTTTGAAAACAGGATATTTTCTGATCTGCCCTCGGTGCCACGCCGCCGTTTGGCTGTCGCATCTCCACTTGTCTCACCGAGCGGGCTGGGGGAGTATTATTCCAGCGCCGCTGAAAGTGCAGAGGGCAGTCCACGGGCTCCCTGACCCCCAAGCTGATATTTCCTCAGGGCTTGAGAGGAGAGGGTGAGGTAAGTTGTGGGAGAGAGAGAGAGAGAGAGAGAGGAGGAGGAGGAGGAGAGAGATTAAGATCAGAGCGTGAACAGAGAGACTGAAGCATCAAAGATCCCTCCGTGATGTGGGACGCTCCACTCTGGTCAAGCAGCACGTTTCTTTTTCTTTTTTTTTTTTTTACAGGCAGCAGCACTAAGACATTAAGATCACAGATTCAGTATCACCACATCAGCCCTCCCCCCTCTCTCTCTCTCTCTCTCTCTCTCTCTTCCTCCTCTCTCCTCTCCCCTTAGTCTCAGCACTTGTAGGGCAGGACTGAGCAGGCTGATAGACAGAGTACCCAGCTGGTGTCCTGGGTCTGTTAGAGACCCCGGGATCCGCAGGGGGGGGGACGGAGGGGGTTTCAGTGCAGAGTGTGCACGGAGCAGCAGCAACAGGAGCCCTGCACACGGCCAGCGCACAAAGCCATTGGACTCCTTGTGTGTGACACTGACAGAGCGCTGTCACCAGGGGGAACTGAGCTGTTTGTGAGTGTGTGTGTGTGCATGAGAGCGTGTGCGTGTGTGTGTGTGTGTGTGCGTGCGTGAGAGAAAACACGCCTCAGGTGCAAGAGGGACGCTTCTGGACTCTGTAATCACCATAGGATTTCAGCCCGACAAGAGCCCGGAGTAATGTTTTAAAGAGCACTGAGCAGCTGTTTTTTACCTGTTGTGTCTGTGGCTGGAAATAGGAAGGAACTATCCTACATAATCCTTCCAAAATAAAAGCTGAATATTTAATATCACTCATAAAGACACCAGGGGCTGAAAGAGTGGAACTACACTTCCCAAGGAGGGAGTAACGTTCACCAAAGTGGAGCAAGGTGGCAGCGAAAAGATGCCCACCACAAAAATAAAAAAGCTTCCTTTGAACAGTGACACTGAGAGTAGGAGGGTGATAGATGCGAGTTAAACTCCGAGTTGTTCCTGGACACCAGAACTGATCCGACTCCAGACTAGAGCTTCAGAGTTGTTATCCACTCAGGAATATGAGTCGGTCTGTGGAGTGAGAAGCCGTTCACGTTGGGAGCCCGTGACTGTCTGTGAGTTTTTGAGAGGAATCTGCCGTCGCTTTTTTTTTTTTTTCATTGTGTGGCAGCTCCGTCAGGAACCCAGTGTTCTCACTTTCCTCGGATTATTCATCCACTCAGCAGGGGAGCTCCAAATGCTAGAAATGCCAGAGGCAAGTTCATTCATAGGTAACACGCCCTCCTAAACTGGATTTCCTCCAAGCCTCCAGATCTGGATTTGTCTACAACCGCCTCTGCTGTCTGCTCATGACATATGGCTTTGTGAAAGGTGACACTTCCTGAATTTTAGAATATTTATTCTCTTTGATAAACACACACACACACACACACACCTACACACATACAGTAGACTGCCAGGGACTGTGATGTGTCTGTGCATGTGAGCGCCTGCTCACAAGGGATTCATTCACTCCTGTTAGGAGCATGTTGAGATGGGAGATTGATTTCTTTCCCTCGCTTCTTCCTCTGCCCTTTGACGACTATTTAGTCTCCTGTAACTGTTTGCAGTAATGAGTCCCACAACACTAATTAAATGCTGTTTTTTTGTTTTTTTCTTCCAGGCATGAATATCCTGTAGGGTTAACTCCCTCTAGTTGTCACAACTGTTGTCTCAGTGTTTTCTGTTATAGCTAAAAGCTCAGATTGATTCACTGTCTATAATTTCGAGCTCTGGACGTATTTAACTTTCTATTTCTTTGTTTGTTTTTTTAAACCTAGGAGCTTTAATTTGGGCCTCTCATTAACAATTACACATCTGAGCCATCACGAGACATTGGAGTAAGTTCAAGATGGCCGCCTCCGTGCATCCGGTCTTGATAAGCTTCTCGCTGGCCGTCCTCCTGGGTCTGACCTCTCTGGGCGGACTGAGCTCGCGGCCCTCGGGTCAGGCTTCGGCCCAGGTCCCCACCAACAACCAGACAACGGAGCCCTCTGTGTTGCCGGAGGCCGCCCTGGCCACGCCCACGCCGGACACCGAGGACCAAACGGTTCCAAGTAGCGGTAACCGATGCTGGGGTTACTATGACGTCATGGGCCAGTGGGACCCGCCCTTCAACTGTAACGCAGGTATCTACATGTTCTGTTGCGGCTCCTGCTTCTACCGCTTCTGCTGCCAGTTCAAAGTTCACAGTCTGGACCAGACTTCCTGCTCCAACTATGACACACCTGTGTGGGCCAACACCGGGAAACCGGCGGCACCCGTCACAGAGGTCCAGGAGGAGCCCGACCGGGATCGGACCCACATGATCGTGTATATTATCTGTGGAGTGGTGGCCATCATGGTGTTGGTGGGGATTTTCACCAAGCTCGGGCTGGAGAAGAGTCAGGGAGGACAGACGGACATGACCAACTCCAGGTAGGAACCGAGAGGAGAGCGCATGGTCCTGATATTGGGCGGGAAGCCGGTGATCATTGATGGTTAGATAATCGATGTGATCATGATTAGCAGTGAAATAGAGGATGATGATGATGATGATGTCACTAACAATTATCGTGGTGTTGATTTAATTTCATGTGATTTGCTTTGAATTGCTGAATGTGGACGAATGACAGGACGTCTGGATGTAGCAGCATTGTCTGATCTGACATTTAGCAGGTTAGCTTAACTTAGCATAAAGACTGGAAACAGGAAATAACTAAATGTGCCAGTCAGCGCCTCTAAATTTTAATAAACATGTTTTATCTTGTTTGTTAAATATTTACAAAAATTAAAATGTAAAAACAACAATCTGAGGTTTTTTTTGCAAAAAAACACTTTGATATAACATTGTTAGTCAGGGAGATTTGGACAGAGCCATGCTAGCTGTTTCCCTCAGTTTCCAGTCTTTATGCTAAGCTAAGCTAACTGGCTGCTGATTCCTACCGATATGAAAGTGGTATCAATCTTCTCATCTAACTCTCGGCAGGCGATTGAGTGCACTTCTACAAATGTTGAACTACTTCTTCACATTTCAGACCAACTTCTTAATTGATTGACATAAGGGACAAGAATCAGATCAAATATTAAATTCCTCTGGCGGTGGAAAGCAACGCCATTGTTAACTCTTCTTCTACTGAAGTTAGCACGCTAACTAGCTGTAGCCTCCAGTCTTCCCTGAAGACATCGCGCTGCTCGGAGGCCGTATTATTATATCATAACCTCTTGTCTCCACCCTGACATAATGTAGTAAAAGAAGATGAGGCGTGGTTTAATTAACATGTGGTCAACCTGTTTTAGCTAGCTTAACCCTCCTGTTGTCCTCGGGTCAAATTTGATAAGTTTTCTTTCACGTAAATTGCCTGAAAATAACATGTATGGTTCCTCACTACAAACCTAATTAATGATCAATATTTTCATACAATTGTGGGGTTTTTATTCAAATTTATAGCAACTGTGGGACAATGGGTCACACTGTTGAAATGGTTTGAAAACAGTATCCTGACTAAACTTTGAGCTGTACCTGTCTGTGATAATCCATCAACACGTTCGTCTGATCGTAACTATAATCAAAATAATTCAAAATGTTGTTTTTAGTTCTTTTTTACCCAAAAACGAGATATATTTTTATGCAAATGAGGTTTATTGACCGTAAAACTCCAAAAGAAAGTGTAAAAGTCGCAGTAATGAGTTGGAATGAAGGCGACTGAAAAGGTGTGATTATTGGGTAATAACATGTTTGATAACCAGGAAGATGATTCGAAGGTTTCACTGTTAGTCCTGGTGACGACTCGCAGCGCTGCGTTTGAAATCTGCATCACATCAGCGTTTGTGTGTGTGTGAGTGAACGTGTGAATGTGCTCGTATACGTGTGAGAAGGTCACCAGCTGGGTAATGAATCAAGTGTCTGAATCACAGCGAGGTGATAATGGGTGTGATGTCTGTTTGAAACCAACAAGGGAGCGAGCGGCGCAGAGGAAGAGAGGGAGCGAGGACCGGATGGAGGTTCAGGCGATAGGATGGAGATTCAGAAGCACAGATGTCAGGTGATAGTAAGGGAGGAGTTTGGGGGGGGGGGGTTGTGTTGTGTTTCCTCTGTATTGGTTTAGCCCTTTCACATTGATGGGTGATTGATCGCTGTGACACAACTATGACTGTGGCGATGTGCGGCCTCCAGTGAACAATGAGAAGGGAGGTTTTTGGAAGGGTGGGATATTGAGCGGATGTGACTGGAGCACAGCCAACAGCTAATTCTAGTACAGAGAACTGTGTGTATGTGTGTGTGTGTGTGTGTGTGTGTGTGTGTGTGTGTGTGTGTGTGTGTGTGTGTGTGTGAGCAGCCAGCCTATTGGGTGTTAAGAGTTGTGCCGTGGGGGCTCCTTTAAAATCCTGTCATTACCGGATCCCGTCTCAAGCTTCCAGGGGAAGATGAGAAGCAGACGAGGAGGAGGACAGCCGTGGACATCAGCGCTCGGTGACGTTACACCTCACCGAGCCGCCCACCACGCCGCGAGAGCTCAGGGCGTCTCTCGCCGCAGTTTCACCCCCATCAACCAAGAGGGAAACGTAAACCTGAGTCAGGCGATTGTTCCCGAGATATTTCTGATCCGTTGTTGGCCGTCTTCACCAGATGCAGGTCAAACTGTCAAAAGAAATGTTTGCCGTTTTGTCTTGAAGTTTCCCAGAGGTGACTCGTGTACAGACAGATGTTGGCAAACATCTGTACTGCATACACACTGAAGTGTCCTGGAGCGAGACACTGAAACTCTACTCACTTCGTTCACTTTGACCTTCCTGGATGAAGACGTTCTTTTTTTCTTTTAGTGAAATAAACAATGAAATAAATAAAACAGGGTATTGAAATGATCATTATCAGATCGAGGCCTTCAAGTCCTCACAAGGTGAACTGGTTCTGATGAAGAAAACCTCCCAGTAACAGCAGTAAAAAGTAAAACTGAGTGAGAGAGTTTCTTGTATGTGGATAACAGAAAACATGAAGACACATTTATTCATTTCTGTTCTGGATTTTTTGTCAAATTTAATTATCTGTTGCAAGATAATTATTTCTGCAAAATAAAATTTGTGCTCAATCTGACACAAATATTAATAATTCAGACTGTGTTGGTTTGAACTATAATGATGTTTTGATCTTACACCAGCAGAGAAACTCAACCAGAGCCGGACCTTGAGAAGTGACTCATGTAGTGATCTTGGAGACGAGTCAGTGAAAATATCTGAGTATTTCTATTTATACTTCACTACATTTCAGTGAAAATATTATATTTCTTTCTGCTCTATATTTATTGGACAGATGTTTTGAGTCACTCTGAAGGTCAAGATTTTAAATCCAGAAACATGATGAGCTCAGAGAAATAACAGTAATCAAGTAATCATGAAAACAGTAACGTGAGTGGACGACATCGTGGTGATGTTACTTCTACGTAAATAAAGCATGTCAATACTCGTCTCCCTGCATTTGTCGAATGAGGATTTGTCATCCACGTCTGTGTGTGCAGACGGATGGATTTGTTGAGTCGTCATGTTTCAGCACGAGCGAAACTCTCACGTGTATCTCGGGGTTTTTCTGAATCTGCTTCAAAACATGCAGAGAACAGAAGAACCCCCCCCCCAGGGGAGTGTTTGTGTTTTTAACTCACAGGACGGGAAAAAGGTCAGAGACAGAGCGATGACCACAGGGCGGGAGAAGAGAGGGATGAAAGACGGCTGCTCTGGGGAAAGTGAATACTGAGAAGCTGTTGGACTCATTTTACCTGTTCAAACGGATGAGAGAGAGAGAGAGAGAGAGAGAGAGAGAGAGAGAGAGACAGAGACAATGGCACAGGGCTGTAGTGATGTGGTGATAAAGGAGCTGAAGCATGAAGATGTGAGAGATGAGAGGATGAAGGGAGAGAGTCAGAGAGCGGGTGTGATGCTGCTGGTGTGCGGCGGAGAGCTGTGGACGAAGGGTCAACGACAGACTCACTGGTGTGGACGTTTAACCCTCCGAGGTCGGAGGGTATTTTTAAGATACTTGCATATGAGAAAATACCCAAGAGTCAATCTCAGCTCTTTCTATAACGAGGTTCCATATTTAACTCTCACTGTGCAAAGACATCATTTGGCTCAAATGCTGAAATTCACATCTCTCGTGAAAACAAAGCTTGACTGATGAATTGTTTTGGTGCTTGAAACGTGTTCGCCAAAGTGTTAGGTTCCTAAAAATAGAGCAACATGTGAGAGAAATAGTAGATGAACGTCTTGTCTGTCACTTTGCTTAGAGACGTTGTAGCTGCAGCTCTGAGTCACAGATTATCTGACAAACAGAAAGTGGAGAGTCGACAGATTCTATCAGCATTTAAATCATATTTCTGCTCTTTATTATCACACAGATATTAATAGGAACATCCATAACCCTAACCCGACCTCAGAGGGTTAAAGACACTGAGCTTTGTCCAAAACCTGATGCGACACGTGTTTCTGTAATTAAAGCCACTAAACGTCTAAAATCTTTTATTTAGTTTAGAAAATATCAATAAATAACTATATCAATAAAACTCACTGAGGCCTCTGTGTGTGTGTGTGTGTGTGTGTGTGTGTGTGTGTGTGTGTGTGTGTGTGTGTGTGTGTGTGTGTGTGTGTGGATGCACCCTGGTGAAATTGTTTATAATATTCATGCACAGGCGTCACATTTTAAAATTCATATTCTCACCCTGAATACATTTGACAGCAAGACTCTTTCACCCAGCTGTGAGTCTATGTGCAGCCGTGTGTGTGTGTGTGTGTGTGTGTGTGTGTGTGTGTGTATATGTGTGTGTGCATTCAACAAATAATTCCAGCCATAAAGCTGTTAAGGTGGTAATGCGCAGAAACCTTGGGTCAGGCAATCACAACAGGCAGCGGCGCAATGAAACATAGCACGCACGCACACACACAACCCTCTTTATAATGGCGCAGACCCCCCCACCCTGCCATCACCCATCACCTCCCCCACCCCCCACCGCGTCCCCTCCATCACAGCGCTCCTCACCTCCCAAGCGGCTGGGTGTTTTTGTTTTGCTCTCAGTCTGTCTGCTGCTGCGTCTGTTGTGTGGAAACTGCTGCAAAGCAAAATTAAAAATGAATTATATCCTTTGATACGTGACTCAGCCGAGGGAATTAACGTACAGTACCAATCAATTAACGACAGCTGGGCTCATGAGGACACACACACACACACACACACACACACGAGGGCCTCTCAGACACAGCGCAGTAAACAGGATGATGTCAGCACACAAGTTTAAAGCTGACATTTTGCATCAGGACGCGCAGAGATGAACGTCGCTAACATATAGACTCTGACCCGGGGCCCCGACCGCCTCGCACACTGATGCTCTGCACATAGACCAATGTGAAAATACAACTGTAGAGCATTAATGAAAACACAATGTTTAACAGCCAATAGCATCAATAATCACACAGGCAGAAGAAAAGTTATTAAAGTTATTATTTAGTCACATGAACACACGCCACCTGAGGCCTGAGTTATCATTAATGCAAAAATCAATCCAGAGATCAGTTTGGCATGAAGATGAAGATGAAGATGAAGATGTTGATGGAGAAAATAAAGGGAACTCATGATGAAGAAGCAGCTGTTGGTTAACTCAGCACTGACCTCATTAACTGGATGGAGAGACGTCAGGCGACTCACAAGCTCCTGCCTTTTGGTTTGATGGAACAAGTGACCACTTCACACACACACACACACACACACACACACACACACACACACACACTCCCTTTAAAAGCATTGTGCCACTTATCATAAGTTATTCTGCTGAAGAGCCATGTGTTCAAGGGCACGGGCGATTGAACGACCCACCGGGGATCCGAACAGCCATTTCCCATTGGCCGTTCTGTTCCTTTACTGTATTGTGTTTCATCAACGGCGCTCTCTGTTTCCGTTATTGTTCAGCCACAGCGGCGCTTTTCATCATCGCCCCTGACAGCTGTTTAGAGCCGAGAGATAAACATGTGCACACGGCTCCACATTTTCTCAAACGGTTACTGCAGCGGACAGATGAACATTTCATGGTGAGCTCTGTGTGTGTGTGTGTGTGTGTGTGTGTGTGTGTGTGTGTGTGTGTGTGTGTGTGTCATAACTTGACAATGGGAGCTTTAGCTGCTTTACCATCTAGAACAAAGGTCACACACAGCAGGAAGACGTGCTGATTAAAGCATCAAACACAAAGTGAAGAAAAAACAAAACACATCAAACATTTCTTTAAATTGACTTTCACGAAGAGAAACTCGTCGGTGATGTGAAGTGTGTCTTCAGGCGTCCGCGCTGATCTCACCTCTATTGTTAGAGCTGTTGCTATTCTCACCTTTCATTAACAAGAGCTTGTGTATTTCAGCAAAGCACAGTCGGCCTGGTTTGCCTCGTTAAGCTCACTTCCTGCCTCCGTGCTCCATCTGAACCCAAAAATAAACTCTTTGATGCTGCAGCAGAAGGAGAAAATAGACTCTGACCCTCCCAAAGTGCACAGTTAACGCAGATCAGCAAATAATCATAATTATTATTGTTTACGCCTGTTATTAGTCACTGTGCATATTTAGGGAAAGGTTGATAATTGTGGATATTTTCAACCTGAGCTTTATTTCTGTGCCATCACAATGTGTTGAGCATTTCATAACCGGCTTCACTTTGCCAGTAAAAACTCTCCGAGGCCAAAGTCATCTCTGGACTTTAAAACACACATTTTCAGCTCTAAATCACACAGTGCAGTTACTCAGCTGAGTGTTGGGTGAAAGTTTTCTTTCACTGCATTTGTACTTGTTGGAGCGCACACATCCAAATAAAGGGTTTAGGAGGTTTTAACCAGCACAGTTGGAGTAAACAACTCGGAGAAGTCGCGCTGCGCTGTTGGATGTCGGCTCAGTGCGTTTCATCCTTCCTGAAGCTCAGACCAACCCGCTTTTATCTCGTCCAACCGCGGCGGTTCTGATGTAATCACAGTTTTATGATGTTCACATGTCCTGCTGTGCAAGAAATGTAATTTGGTGTGTGACCGATTTGTTGACCTACAGATCCTCTTCAACATTTCACACACGTGACGCGCAAATTCACACAGTGTTCATGTTTCAGGCGTGACGAGCTGCTGAGATTCACAGATACATTTAATCCATGATGACATCTACAGAGCTTCTGGTCTGAGATGCATTTTTATAATCCAACGATACTTAGATACAGATACAAATACTCCTGTAAATAAATGCTAAAGTTCTACTTGTAATGGAGAATTTTAGTTTTGCTACTTTTACTTATTTAAAGACCCTCTGATGAAAATCAAGTTTTTAACCTTGTTAACATTCATATCATGTTTTTTTTTTTTTTTTTTTTTTTATTTAGTATATTTTTTGGTGCTTTTTATGCCTTCATTTGACAGGAAAGTAGAGAGACAGGAAGTGGTGAGGCAGAGAGGGGGAACGACATGCAGTAAAGGCCGTCCGATGCGGGACTCGAACTGAGGCCGACTGCAGCGAGGACTGTAGCCTCTACACATGGGGCGCCTGCTTAGACCACTACGCCACCCAACGCCCCCATATCATGTTTTTTATAAGAGACAAGACAACACCATGACTGAGTGTTTCCTGTCAACTTGTGGGGACGGGGGGCGGGGCTAAATAAACCTGAAACCTTGTCAGTACAGCGAGAGAGAGTTAGCATTAGCACAACCACTAACACTGTGTCAGCCACTGCCAGTTACAAGCTAACAAACAACATGAACAAATAAAAGATGCTAACTACGCTAACTCTTCTGAACAGACACTAACTATGCTAATTGTCCTGAAAAGATGCTAACTAGCTAACTGTTCTAAAAAGATGCTACCTACACAACCCATTCTGAACAGATGCTAACTGTGCTAACGGTTCTGATCCGTCTGCTAGTCTCTGGTTCTGGTCTCAGACTCCTCCTCTGAGTCTGGGTCTGACTGAGGCTCAAACATGTGGCTGAGTCTCTCTGATGTTTCCTCCTCTCACCATCTTGATGCTCTCTGCTCTTTCACCTGTCCACCTGGAGCCAGCAGGTGGTGGGCGGGGCTAAAGGCCTGATCCACATTTCTCAACCAGGAAGTGAGAGCAGATGAGCTTCAAGCCCCAGTTGTCCATTTTCTTTCCCACTTGTTATGTGGAAAAATCATGTTAAACAAATTATGAATCATAGCAGAGGATTTTTATAAAACATGTCTGAAGAGGAACTTTAAAACATCTGCCACAGCTGGATGCACAGGCGTGTCCCACAGAGGCAGCTGTATCAGTTGTGTTATGATTGTAACTCCACACCACACCTCAGTGCAGCAGAGCTCACAGACAGATTGCTGCAGAGCGCTGAAGTTCCTTTAGCTCAACTGTTGCTGCAGTGGCTCCAAACCACATCAGCTGATCTCCATATTTTCTCCTTTCCTCGCCCTGTTCCTGCTCACTACATCGATTTCTTCCTCCTCCTTCCTTCCGTCCCCCTTTGTCATGTTTCCTTTTATTTCCCTCTTCTCCTGTTTCTTCACTTCATCCTCTTCTTTCCGCCCTGTTGTCTTCTGCGGTCTCTAACGCTGCATGTGCCAAAGGAAATCAGGCTGGACAGTGTTCATGACAGCTGCTCAGATTTAAGAACAAGACTGCCTGATATTCTGAGTATTTATAGAGTATTTGTAAGATCCTTGTGGGCTCTTAACGCACGTTAGAAAAGCTGTGAGAATTGGATGGAAAACATCTAAAATTGTGATCTTATATTTAACATAAACACTCATTTCTTAAAACACAATCAAAATCATCAATATGAAAAAGATTGCATTGAATTGAGCTGATTGAGGCTTTTAGAGATCAGAATTTACTGTGTGTTTTTGCACAATCATGGTTCCTGTGTGTAGAGAAACTTCCAGCAGAGTGAAAGTATTCTGTCCTCCAGTTCTCTCTTATTACGTATTATTATTATTATTTTATTCCTCACCACAAGCACAAAGTATTCTCTAACCTTTCCCACGTCTTACCTTTCTTTCTTTCTTTCTTTCTTTCTTCTTTCTTTCTTTCTTTAGATAATAGTTGAAAATGCAGCAGCCCATCCTGCAGCTGCAGTTCCCTCCTCTCATCTCCTCTCCTCTCTCTGCTCTGACTCTAATTTAGTTTCATGCCTCCTCTTCATCTTCCCGTTTCCTCTTCTGAGGGATGTTCGTACCCGTGCTCCCACATTACCACTAATATTTACTGCTTGTCTAGCACAGGATAAGTGGCTAAAAACCGCATTTCTGGAGAAGACAAACTATAGATAACTGAAGTGTGATTACTTCATAATCAGGGGTTTATTTCTGAGCAGAGCTGTGGGCTGTCAACAAGGATCTGTGTCACTTTTCACTTTGTAAATTAGAGGCGCTGTGGGAGGTTTGTGGGAGGCGCCATTGTTAAAGTGTGTGAATATATCCTCTACATTCACTCCAGCACAGCTCTGCTAACACACTACTTGTGTGCGTAGTCTGCATGGAGTTTGGGAACACGCCGTCCGACGTGGGCTCCGTTTTCACTCCAGTGATCCCGGTAATGGTCGAGTCCCACTGTAGATTGACGCCGGCTCCAAGTCGCCCTGACAGAAAATCAACTGCTTACATGAAGCTGTTTGCTGGAGCAAGCAACACCGCTGTCTGTGTACTGTAGCTGGTCATCTCTCTTTCTCCTCCTCCTCTAACTCACTCACTCTCACTCAGCTCTATCTATCTATCTATCTATCTATCTATCTATATCTATCTATCTATCTATCTATCTATCTATCTATCTATCTATCATCTATCTATCTATCTATCTATCTGTCTATCTATCTATCTATCTATCTATCATCTATCTATCCATCTATCTATCTGTCTATCTATCTATCTATCGGGCGTCTTTTCATTTCTTTGCCATCTGCTCTTCAACCTCCTGGTTCCTTTTTCATCTTTTAATATCTTTCAGTCAGTGGAGCAAAGAAGATGAAGAAGAAGAACAGCTGGAGAGTAGAATATTCAAATAACAAGTGCTGTATTCATTTTTATTTTATTATTGTTAATTATTTAAAAACACCATTTGTAATTTTTTTATTAATTCATATATTATATTGTTATAATTTACAAATCCTGTTAATAACCAAGACAAATATAGAAGAATTATAGCAGAGGGAAAGTGAAATCTACACTCAACTTAAAAAATCTTTCCACTAGAGCCTTGATGACTGTTAGCACGCACGCTAGCGCTAGTCAGTCACAACAGCTGTCAGAGCTTCTCTGTACCTGTTTACTCCCACCTGGCCTCCTGTACAGCACGACCTCCGATAAAGAGTGAGGTGGATAAAAACTCTCCAAGCTAACAAACTTCCTTATTGACAGCGAGCCCGTTAGCTCGGTCGCTAACGGGACAAGACGTTTAAACAGTTCGTTCGAAAGACGGATTTTTGACCGCTGAGTTCTGACTCAAATCTGTGAATCTGTGAATCTGTGGATCTGTGGATCTGTGGAGCTCTTTATTCTCTGAAAGAGCAGATTCAAAAACACAGTGAATAACGTCGTGTTCACAATCTCTTCCAACAATCATCAACATGAAGAACCAGAAGCTGCAGTTCCTCTAACGACCACTAGAGTCTGCTCCAACAGTGAGTCAGTCCCCATAGACTCCCATGTTAAAATGTCCAACTTTACAGCAGAAATAAACATGTTTACAGCCTGGTACAGAAACTGTTCTGGTCTCTACAGATAATTTCCTCCTTCATGACACCTGTTTATATAACTCACCTGTTTCCATCTTATTAAGGACTAAAGTTATAACACAGCCAGGATTCTTCCTCCCGCCTCTGCACAGCTATTGGTCGACGGGACAAGTTTGCATGTGACCACGCTTTATAACTGACATCACATTATAAAGCGTGTCTGCAGCGTCCGTCGCTAAGCGCTCTCCTCAGTAATCACCTGCAGCCTTTTATCGTAGGTGTCATCAGTGTATCAGCTGGTGGCGGCGGCTCTGTTGCAGATGAGGAACAACAGGGAAACAGCTGTGACTCACCGCAGCGTACACAGTCATTTCTTATAGATTATTGTTGATAACTACTAAGTGATCGATCTCTTTCCTCACTTTTCCATTTTACCTCGCAAGGCCTAAACCAATATGTCTGATTCTCCCTCCCTCGTTTCCTTCCTGTCTGTCCGTCACGTCTTTGTAATCACCTCCCGCCTCTTATCTCCAAACACCATCATCATCATCATCCGGGAGAAAGCTTCAACTTTACAGGCAGATTAAACCAGAGGAAGAGACCGTGTCCCTGTCGCCTCTCCTCCTCCCGGCCTCCGTCTATCCTCGTTCCTTTTTCTCCGTATTCCAACAAATAATTACCTGCTCGCTCGTATCGCCCGAACCATCCAGCGTTTTCAGGATTGTGCGGGAACAAGAGATGAAAGAGAAGAAGACGAGCGTTGATGGGGGGAGGGAGGATGGCACAGCGAGGAGGAATTCACTTCTTTACTTTCCTCTCTACTTTCATCCCTCACCGTCATCCTCGTTCATCTTCTGTTTGCTTTTCATATCCGTATTCCCCCGTTCGTCTCTTTCTTTTGTCTCCTCTGTCTCGCTGCTCTCTCTCCCACTCAGTCCCATTTCTTTCCACAACTTTTTGTTTGGATTTGTTTTTTTTTTTTTTGGCGTGACAGGAAGAACATGTGATGTGAAGTGTGACGCCAAAGCAAAGAGACACACTGATGGAGCGTCTGATAATCAAGTTATTGCCACCAAATGTGTTTGTTTTTTTAACACTTATCTTTATCGTTTAGTTTTATCTCGACATAGAAACATAGACATACACACACACACACACACACACACACACACACACACACACACACACAGAAAATGTTCCTGTATTTTGCGGCTGGTTCTCCTGTAATCAAGCAACTCATGCAATCAGCCTGGTACTTACTTCATCTCAAAGACTGGCGTGTGTGTGTGTGTGTGCGTGTGCGTGTGTGTGTGTGTGTGTGTGCGTGTGTGTGTGTGTGTGTGTGTATATGTGTGTGTGTGTGTGTGTGTATATGTGCGTGTGTGTGTGTGTGTGTGTGTGTGTGTGTGTGTGCGTGTGTATATGTGTGTGTGTGTGTGTGTGTGTGTGTGTGTGTGTGTGTTATGTAGCTCTCTGCAGTGGTGGGATGTAACTAAGAGCTTTTACTCACGTCCTGAGGTGATTGTTCTTTGCTCAGTTATTTTCTTTTCATGTTTCATACCCGGGATGAGAATCAATAAGATTTTATTCATTGTGACACCATTATTGATTCTGCTCATCAGTCTGATTCTTTATTGATTCCCTTAACGATTCCTGATCAGTTTCCTGAGTGAAGAAGAGTCGACACAGGTTTCTGCCGCTCAGTCTCACCTGACTCAGCTTCGATAAGACGAATCCTTTTTTATTTATATATTTTTAATTTTAAATTCAGCATTGAACCAACAGTGAATGTCGGTCCATCTTGTTTCTTGACTGACACATTAGATAATTATTGCTTTTGTTTTAAAATGATGTGAGCTGTTTGTTGTCTGGTCTCCACTGATGCTGCTGCGAGTTCACGCGTGATGCAGTTATCTTTTCTGAGCTGCTCGTTGGCGCTTATCAAACATAATAAATTCTTCTTCTACTTCTTTTGTCGGGCTTAAAGACCCAGAGCAGCCCTGGACGTGGCTGGTAAGACAGACAGATACACAGTGAGCTAGCACTCAGCGTTAGCTCACTGAGCTAGCACTCAGCGTTAGCTCACTGGTGTTCGCTGACGTAAAGTTCTCCTGGTTCCTGCTCTTCTCTCTCACGTGGTTTTTCTCTTCCTCGCGTTAAAGTTGAAAACATTTGACTCCCACTTTGATTGGAAGGCGAGGTGGGACCCCTGCGTAACTGGCAGCGCCCTGCGCAGCTTGTATGGCGAGGGTAATCGCCTGCCCCGGGTCTGAAACACACGCCGGCGAAGCTTTCTGATGGAACCGGTTCTAGATTCTCAGTCCTACTTTAAAGTTATCAGAAAGTGTGACACAGAAATGTAGTTAGTTTACAGATTTACTTTCAGTATTTCGGATCATCAGGGGATTGTTCATGTGTCACTTTGGGCTCTGAGTAATTGTGATTTTATTTCTTACTATGAATCAATTGATTGATTGGAGAACTTATCAGCAGATTAATCCGTACTGAGCATCATGAGGAGTTACAGACTCATATAAAACAGTCAAACATATCAGAGCTTCAGTATCAATAATCCAGCTATAAAAGGGTAGAGAGCATTTTTCTGCAGTGAATCCTGATTGATTGATTGATTGATTGATCGTATTTTATCCTCCATGTGACACTGACAGTAAAGATACACAGAAAAATCAGAACAGCTCACTTCAGTTTGGATTTTAATCTTAAAGATGTGAATGTTCGTCCCTCTGGTGTTTTTATCAGAGTCCACGGCAGCTAAATGTGATTTATTCTGTAAGACGACGGCGTCACATGTCACATGATTGATGAGCCTGCGGGGGCTCAGTGCCCACGGTCAATAAAACCACTGCATGATTTTGTCTTCTACTCGAATCCCTTTACTTCCCTCCACCCAGCACACACACACACACACACACACACACTCATTCTCCCAGAATCAACAAAGCAGCATCGACAGTAACAACAACAACACGGAGCTGTTCTCACGATTCGCACATTTGCAATGTCAAAACAGAAGTTTTCTGTTTTTACAAAAGGCAGCAGTTAGTTCAAAACAGATCGGGGGGGAGAAACCAACATGCATCTGATTAATACACACTCACCCTCTCTCTCTCTCCCCTGCACACCCACACACACACACACACACACTCACACACACACACACACACACACACACCACACACACACACTTCCATTATGCCTTCAAAATGAATTTGGGTGCTGGGTTTTGCCTCTCTCTCTCTGTGAGCGCCATCTTATTACCCTGTCTGTGTCTCTGTCTGTGTCTGTGTCTCTGTCTGTCTCTGTCTCTGTGTCTCTGTCTGTCTCTGTGTCTCTGTCTGTCTCTGTGTCTCTGTCTGTGTCTCTGTCTGTGTCTCTGTCTGTCTCTGTGTCTCTGTCTGTGTCTCTGTGTCTCTGTCTGTGTCTCTGTCTGTGTCTCTGTCTGTCTCTGTGTCTCTGTCTGTGTCTCTGTGTCTCTGTCTGTGTCTCTGTCTGTCTCTGTGTCTCTGTCTGTGTCTCTGTCCTCCCCACCTCCGTCACACACATGTACACAAACACATCTGTGAGGGACGGTGTGTCCTGCCTCTGCATAGCGCCGTACGGATTTCACTGTGGGAGTTTCAAGTGTTTCATGACGTGAAAACACCAAACCAGTGAAAAATAAAAACCCTTGTTGCTTTATTTTTTATTTGACCGTATCTCTAATATCTGCGCGCTGAGCGGGACTGTGTTCGTTTCTTTGCACTGGCGATTAATGACACAGTGTTTGAGCTATAATGAAAATCAATCAGGATTCAGCCCTGCAGTTACAACCATGATGACACTATCATAGTACAGAGGAGCCACTGCGCTGCAGGAGCCCTGGTGTCTGTTGAGCCAACAGCACGTATTAAATCCAATATGTTACCTGAATCTTTTCTAAGTACTTTGGAAGCCTCCCATCATCACTGGAGACGTGCCCAGTGTTTTAATACTCCCACTGTCGACTCTTTCCAGTTTGGATTTTCTATTTTTTATTTTTCCTGCTGGTCACTGATGAACGCTGTCGAGTGTTGCCCTCAATTATTGCGTTCGTACGAGTGAATCATGCACTTTTTGTTGTGTAATCATTGCCGCACTTATGTAATAACAGCAAATATAAGTGTAGCAAATAATATTTAGACTCCCAAAGATTTATTTTTTTTATTTAATTTATTTCGGTTTTGAAAAACTCGATGTCGTCTGTGACGCAGAGACGGCAGCAAATTGAATGTTTAACCAAGTGACTGAAACGCAGTTTTAAAAGTCAGACATGCTCAAAACTTTTGCAACAAGATTGTGCTCAGGGTCAAAACTTACCATTAGTGTGAGTGCGTGAATTGTGTTGCACACACACACACACACACACACATGCGCACACTCACATTTGGCAGCAGCGAAGCAGTCGATATGTGTGTTCTAATTATACTGATGTTGTATCAACGTTTCAATGTCAGTGTGATGCAACACTGACGGTGGCCAAGGGAAGCCTGTCACTGCGAGGAGGGGAGGAAAGAAAGAAAGAAAGAAAAGAAAGAAAGAAAGAAAGAGAAAGAAAGGCATAATAGGCAAATAGATGGACAAGGGAGCAAGTGGAGAATAAGAGCGGAAAAGAGATTTTGATATCTTGCCCTTGAGCTGGAGTGAAAACAATATAATACTCCCCCCGGGCGGCTGTGAAATAACACAGAGTCAATGGAAAATGACAGGGGAGCTGAGATTTCTCATCTCTACATGACAGCCATGATGGTCAAAATACAACTCCCCTTATCCGTCCACTCCTCCCTCTCTCCACTCATCTGTTTTTCAATCCATCAGCTTCATCCCCCATTTTACCCCCCCCCCCCCCATGCTTCCTCTCCACGTCAGCGTCCCACCGTCACTTCTTAATATGTCGACACTGACGAGCTGCGATTGGATCATGTGCTCGTTCTACATGCCAGAGTGGAAAACTTGAAGCGGCTGTATGCAGCTAGCTAAACTGATGACTCTGCTGATCAGACACCCCCCCCCCCCCACCCCCCCCCCCCCCCCCCCCAACTGATCATCGACAGACTGTTGCCTTCAGGCCCGGCGGCAGGCCGCTCTGAGGGTTGCTAACGGAGACATTAAACGCAGGTTGCGGCCTGAAAACACTGGAGGACTGAATGGCTGCACAAGGAACATCATCTAAAAAAAGCCTGTCTGCAGCGTGTGAAGCCATTTGAAAAGAATTGGCAAGTAGAGATGGAAATGCTTTTCTGACTGGAGGGGATGTTGTTTCTAAATATCTTTACAGCAGAAAGAAAAGCTCCTTCATAGTTACAACAAAAAAAATGGTATTTTCTTGTTTTAAAAACTAAATTATTCTGTTTTCTGATGCTTTTCATAATATTTCAATCTTTATTTCTATGTTCCATTAAACTGGCTCATTTAAATAACTGGGAAAACTCTCCTGGAGACACGTGTTGATGTGCTCGTCACAGCTTTCAAAGAGCCTCATCTACGTATTGATAATGCAACACGACAGAAGAAAGTGGATATTAATTGATAATTATTCTGGTTTGGAGATAATTTGTAAGATTTCCCAGAATACTTTGGGGGATTTAAAGTGGATTCTGTGAGTTATGGTGTTGAATCAGCTGATCAGGCACAAAGGGTTAATTGTAGTTAAATCAGCTGAACTACAATAAAAAGATAAAAATCAGGTTTAAGGGTTTTTTTTTTTTAAATTTCCATTTAATATGAGGAAAATACAAATCACCAACGTTATTAACCACTTAACCACTGTACCTCTACACGTATTCCCAACTGTGCTCATGGGAAACTTGTGAGGTGACCACAGATTGTAAGTAAGGATGGACGTCACCCACGGGTTTCTGAAGAGCGGTTTTAAAGCTCAGAGTGAGCTGCTCCGTCGTCGCCATCTTGGCAGTACCTGACTCCGCCCAGAGCTCCTGGCTAATCCAACAATGGTCAAAGAGGAGGGGCGTGTGTCGAGCCGAGGCTTCGGTGCACCCGCCTGTCACTCAAAGAGGCCACGCCCTCAATTATGCAGAAATTAGCTCTAGAGACCGAAACAGTTTCTGTACCAGGCTGTAAACATGTTTATTTCTGCTGTAAAGTTGGACATTTTAACATGGGAGTCTATGGGGACTGACTCACTGTTGGAGCAGGACTCTAGTGGTCGTTAGAGGAACTGCAGCTTCTGGTTCTTCATGTTGATGCTTCATGTTTCAGCCTCGGAGGTCGCTGCTTGGTGGTGACCACCCTGAAGAACATCACAAGTCGGGTGTGATGTTCAGTCAGGTCTTACAGAGGCTGGAGTTCATCTCCTGCTCCAGGGAACAGAGTCACTTCATGTTCGTTCTTCCTCCCTTTGTCCTCAGTGATGGAAGAAAACCCCTGGTTACCACCAACCCGCATAACCAATAAACCCAGCGCTGTTTGGCAGTGCTCAGCTGCGTTGTTTAACCGTGCAGGCTCCCTACACTCCTCAGGAAAGTGGAGCACAGAAACACGGTTACATAACGCAGGACGAGAGACGAGTGAGTGAGAGCGAGGGAGTTTGGGGGGGAAACAGAAACAGAGAGCTTCAGAGGGAAAACAGAGAGCACACAGATAAAGCAAAGAGATCGGTGGGAAGGGATTGTGACGGAGAGAGAGTTGGTTAGTAAAAGTGACAGAGAGAGGTAAGCTCACACTCAGAAAGAGAGAGAGAGAGAGACACAACGATAGCTGCGTGTCAGACGCAGGAAAACATGTTTTTATTTTCATTTCATGTTGATTTAGTCTTTTTTTTATTATTATATATGAACATATATAAAGACGATCTGTGCCTTTATATTCCAGACAGAAGGTAATGACGGCTAAATTAGTATTGTTTGTCTGCGTGTTGTTTAAGGTAAATCTATATTTATATAGGTTGTGATAAATCCATAATCTAAAGGTCAGTCTAAAGGCAAATTGTCATTTACCAGCGTTTACCGATTTGACACCTCCGACAACCCAAAGCACACGTGCATGAACATGTATTGACTTTACAGACAGTATATATATATATATGTTGTTTGAATAAATGTACATATATAAATTCAGGTAAGATTATAGATATTTGTTATATATGTAAATATACAGATTTTACTCCTGGTATTTCATATCTGTTGTAAATGTAAACCTCCATATATCCAGAGGATTTATATATGTGATAATAATATAGTTAATAGGTAACGTATAGGGCCACGATATAGGAGCATATGTCATATATTACATTTCTATATGGGAACTACAGACCTGGTTTTGTCAGTACTTCCTGTACCATGTTCCGGTGAAAACTATAATGAAAGATTATTTGTTGACTTGATAATGATATTAAAGCTGAATTAAAAATAAAACGCATTACATATTTCCCTCAGCTAATAAAATGTAGAGAAAAATAAAAGATGAGCGAAAACAGAAACGAGCCGCTTACGTTTTTTAATGCAAAGTCTAATTGAGTGAGCTGCGTCTGCGGAGTCGCACACTGACCTGGCTGCTTCTGTTTGAGCTGCAGCTTCTGGATTAGCGGCTGCACCAACACCAGGTGAGCAGGAAGCAACAGAGAGAAAAGCTCTTCAGTTCAAACACACAGAGTTTGGAGACGATAACTGGATCTACTGAGAGTCAGTGTGCGATGTTCGTGCAGAGCGACAGGTTCGCCGGCCTCCTCCTCTCTCCTCCGGCCGCCGTGTTTATCGGTGTGAAATGTAAAGAGACATTTACATTCCCGCCACATGTTTCCCCCTCCGTACTTTTGTCCAAATGAATGTGATAAATCTTGAGAGAGAGGACGATGGCGCTTTGTGCTGCATAAATATCGCGGTAGGAAGACAGGAGATGGAAAACCAGATTAACAACGGCCTGAATGGCCACATTATGCACTCGCAACATGTGAAGAGTTTAATACTCTGTCATGGCGTGACAAGAATAGAAAGTGGATATTTAGAATCTACTCGTTTTTACTTATAAGGAGGTTGTTTTCACCCGTTTGTTCATTTGTCAGCAGCATGTGTTGGATTGTTTGGCCTTGGCGGACGTACGAGCTCTGCTGCGAGATATTCTGCTTCATTCATTGGACGTCTGATGGTGGAAAGTGACAGAAAATGGAAGAGAGAGAGCGGGAAGTGGCGCGACAGCGAAGGTTCAGAGAGATTTAATCTTACGCCCAAGTGTGGAAACCAGATGCAAGTAGGCCCACGAGTTTTCAATCTCAACAAACATTTCTTCGCAGCAGCTGTTAATATTGTAGCCATGCTAGTAGCATGCTAACGCTGGCGGCTTTGCTCCAACACTTGGATTGTGTTCCCCAGAGGATGAATCTCACTGACTGTGGAGATCCTCTGTCGACCGTCAGCAGATTGACTTTTGTAGGATAAGGGAAGAATCGACTGCAGGTGTTGTCAGGCAGGAAATGCCTTTTATTGTTCAGAGGAGTGACAGCTTGAAGCAGATATACAGACTCTCCGTCCAACAAGTGTGAGCAAAAAATAAAAAGAACCTGTACGTGCACAGATATGAATTTATATACACACATAAGCACTCAGCATAATGAACCACTTTCCATGGTTTACATCCGCGCTGTCTGTGTCTGTCTCCCTCCATCCACCTCTAAGTGATGAGCGTCCCACCAGCTTAGCTCATGCTAATATCTGCAGTCATTAAGTGGATTTATGGGTCTGCTTTTCTCCGAGAGCTATAGGAACCTTTCTCAGACCACCAATCAATGCTCCCTCTCCCTGCATTTGTGCGCCTGACCTGTTTTCACGAGCGGGAGGAGGCAAGTAACAACATGTGGGGAAGCGAGCACAGCACACGCATGCATCATGGCTGTTTTATAACCCAGAAGAAATACTCAGTTTAAAGAACATCAGCTAAATAAGTGAAATAAAAAATGTGTATATACTGAGTGACATATATATATATATATATACATATATACATATATTTATGTATTCCAGTTGATATATGGACCTTTTTCATCTGTGTAAGAGTCAAAGATCAGCCAGTGGCAGAGAATGACCTCTGTTCCTCTGAGGCCTTAGGACACCATGCATGTGTTAGCATAATTCATACAAACAATGCCATACATGCACACACACACACACACACACACAAACACACACACATAATGCCACACATCATACTTGTCAACAATAGAGGGCAATGCCTACAATATTATACATAGAATACATGTGATGTTGTTAATGGTCTTCATTATGATCGGCAACAATTTCACGGCAGCTTCATGCGTCAGGGAATTAGCGCTGCACTGACATTTATTTAAGCGACTTGCGAGAGAAAAAAAGAGTGATCACACAAGATATAGAGCATCTGTTTTTAGGTGATCGATTAAATCAAGTTCCTTCTATTTCCAGACAAGAACGTCTGTTATTTTCGTGTCTCTATGAAACATAAGAGCACAACCACACACAATCAGCCACATCTGAGTTAATTCACTGTCCAACAATAGATCTGTTGCACGTTATTTACATAGTGTGCACTCAGGTTATCAGCGGGTGATTTTGGCGCCTGTTTTCACACGGTAACGCAGATATTCTTGGTAAAAGAAACACAGTATATTCCTGTAAAGTGTTTGTACAAAGACAGGCCTGCAGGTAACTGCAAGCCAACGCTGCGCGGGGGGGGGGGGGGTTCTGAGAAGATGCTACAAGTGTGTGTGCTTATATGTGTGTGTGTGTGTGTGTGTGTGTGTGTGTGAATCAGAGGGCAGTTTGTCATGTTGCTGCTCCACAGCCCTGATCCAAGCTGACAGGTGAAGCTAAGCGCAGCTAAACAGCACACGTAACAGGGAGGACGAGAGAGAGAGAGAGAGAGAGGCAGTCAGGAGGCAGCGGAGATAAGGAGAGAGCCATAGAAAGAAAAAGAAGAAAAAAGAGAGAGAGAATGGGAGATGAGGAAAGAGGGATGGACGTGAAGTAAGGGTGAGGAATAGAGGGATGGGGAGATAGTCGTCAGAGTTGGAGCCATTAAAAAGAGAAACAGGCGGACTGGAGTAAAACAAGCAGGAGGCGTGATGGAGAGAGAGAGAGAGTGAATTTGAGCAAAAAGGAAAGCTCGGGAAAGGCAGGAATTTAGATTAACTGGTGAAAGAGATTGAGTAATTGGCATTTTATCAAAAGAGAGAACTGAGCAAGTTAATTTTTCATACCATCACTCCATTAACCTATCCCTCCGTCTCGTCACGTCCTTCGCTTTTCCTCTCCGAAGTTTGTCAGTATGCGGCGCCGTGTTGTGTGGGAACCGATCGAATGTTGGATGTTAATTTTATTTAATGAGAAACGTTTGAGCACATTAAAATCAGCATGAATCCTGGTTATTGAAGGTTTATATTAAGTGATAAGAAGCAGAAAGTGGAGACGGTGGAGGACAGAGGCAGATGTGCCCAAGTAGATAAAAAGGTGTGTTGCGAATACAAAAGGAAGGAAAGTGTTGAAAACAATCAGAAGGAAGTAAAGCATCCAAATAAATCAGGCTACAAAATATTCAGCAAGCAAACATTGTTGTTGTTGTTTTGTGCCCTGTGGAATAAGATCAGTGAAACCAACTCCAGGTAAACTGATCGTACACGTGGAAGTTTGTTCAATTTGCTGAAAATCTGTAAATCATCTTTTCGAATGAGAAAAAGAGACAAAGGAAATCTACGAAGCTTAAGAGAGAAAGAATAGTTTGGAGGATGAATGCAGACAGAGATCAGAGGCAGAGACTGCCTCAACACTTGAGAGGAAAAATATATATATATTATATATATATTTTATATATATATATATATATAAAAGATGACGAGGAAGAAGACAGGTTGAAAGAGTGAATTGGTGGGTTGTACAGAGACAGAGGGAAAGAGAAAGAGAGAGGTGTGTGTGTGTGTGTGTGTGGATGGAATTAAAAGTAGTCAAGTTGGACAGGTTGATAGATTAGAGTCATTGACGTGACCCACCCTGCAGGTACGCACTCACTCATGTGGAGGGAAAAGCCAAGCTCAGGCTTTATTGTCCGTGTGTGTGTGTGTGTGTGTGTGTGTGAGAGAGTGCATGTGCGTGTTTGATTTCATGACAAATGAGGACCAGGAATTGACTGAGAGACTTGCTTAACCACTAATATATCATACACCATTGTCAGTGTCCTTGCGCTCTCTGTTAGAGTGACCAGACGTCCCTGTTTTCCATGGACAGTCCCCGTTTTGGTGTCTTGTCCCCGGCTACAGCTGTCCCCAGAAATGTCCCTGTTTTGGCCAACAGAGGGGGCTGGTTGTTAGCTACAGCAGCTTCAGAGCTAAAGCTAAAATCAACAAAATAGAGTTATCCAAATAATTTTTTCCTCTTTTTTTTTTTTTGGTCTCTAGGCAGAGAAAGGATTAGCTGGCTCACTCATTAGTCAGGAGTTCATAACCAGACAGTAAACTAACGAAAACCAACATACCCAAAGCCCCCTAGCCAGAACTTTAAAAAATTGTTTTTATGTTGGAAAAAGTGAAGAAGAAGTTACCAGACTGTCTGCAACAATATTCACAACCTGGAATACTCTTCTTTTGATCTGTGGACACTTACGAACTAAAAGAATATAAACAACTGAGGAATAGAGAGACAATTGGACTTTGCGATAGCTTCAAAGGTAGGGATTCGTTTTATCAGTCGTCCTTCACCATCGTTTATTACAGTACAACCAGTTACCATGGTCAGAATACACAAAACCAGGATATTTTAATAATATACTGACACCGAACTGGAAATGTTTCGGTTTTCATTTCAGAAATCTGGTCACCTCCCTGTAGGTGTGTGTGTGTGAATGTGTGTGTGTGTGTGTGTGTTTGACCGCTGTGACGCACTGAATATGTGATCACGTGTGAATACGTGTCGTGAGCTAAACACAGGTCGACTCCTGGCTCCCACTTCTGTTGCGCCGCATTGCGAAGCTGGTTGTGGCGTCGCTTTCTTTTGCATTACATTGCATTGCATCAAATTTATTGTACTGCCTCAAATAGAGAAGTTCAGAGTTTTTCGGTTTTATTTCTATGAGCAATGCAGCTACTGTGATCAGACAAGGTTCATTTTGTCTGTGGAGATTAAATGTAACAGGAGAGAAAAATAATAAATACAGGTCAAGTATTGTTCAGCTGCAGTTCAGTGACAGAAAATACTGTCAGACTGTTATTGAACCTCTGGCATCAACTGAATGTTTTCTGGGGTCAAAACTTAAAATAACTAAATAATAATTCATATTTTTCAATAACAACAGATTAAATAATTGCGTATAATATAACAAGTTCCTTGAGGACACGGTCATGCTCATGTCATGGGAACTGAGTATCTCAAGCCGCCTTTCCCTTGGAAGCCCCATGAGAAAGCTTTGATGCAGCACTAACCACTGGAGGACATTTCAGTATCAGCTGCAGTGAAGCCGACAGACTTCAGACTCTCTTCTTGATGTGTTGGACAAACTTATTTTTGTTGTATTTATTAACTGTGATCTGTTCACTCGCAGTTACACTTTCTGCATCCCGGAGTACGCGAGGTTCTGCTTCGGTCCGCGTGACGTTAAAGTTTGTCATCACCACCGGTTTGTCGTGTCCGAGTAGCCGCTTCGCCAACGTGGAAAAACAAACGTGGACATTGGAGTCTGAAGTAAAAGCTGTATAAATATATAAAGGCTGCGTAAAGAGGTCCACTGCTGTTCTCACCTCTACAATTACATCTTTAAAAGAATAAATACTGCAGACAAAGCTGAGTGAAAACTATGAGTCTGTGGTGTCTGCAGCTGTCCTCTGTAAACGTCTGCAGGCCAGTATAACTGAGGCTCTACAGATGAGTGCATAGGGCTTTTAAAAAATACATTTGCTTTTGGCTTTAATGAGAGCTTCACTGCACATGCTAGAGAAGAAAAGGCGAAGGAGAGATGAAGGAGGGCGGAGCGTAGAGGGAATCAACAGATCGGCTTTTCAAAGAGGGAAACTGTCAGGCAGTTGATGAACACAGTCCGAATTAAAGTTTTGAATTGCTTTCATTTGTAATTGTTGTGAATAAATATCAGTTTAGAAGGAAGGCCGTGTTAAATGGAAATGTGTGTCTCAGATCTTCAATTATTCGCTGCATGAAAAGGTCAAAGGTGTTTTTGTTGAGGTGGAGGAACCAGACGGGGGCAACATCAGAACCACGATCAGTCAGGAGTAGGGTGTTGTTTTAAATATTAATGGGTATTTACAGACTGTGTGGGCAGAAACATGCTTTAATAACAGCTCTGCGTCTACCTGAGGATACAGACGATGAGGAGTTCAGCGTCTGCATATTAAACGATACGCTCCCTGAATGGCTCAACAGCCAAGGAGCGGTAATTACAGGGCAATAAAAGCACACTGAGGATGAGTTAGAGCCTGGCTCTGCCTGCCTGCCCCAACCGGCTCCTGTGTTTCTGTGCGTACCAATAATAAACTACAGCGTTGGCTGTGGAGTCTACAGCGTGGATGGTCCGGTAGCCGCCTAACAAGATGACGGGGGCTATTTCGTCGCAGGAGCACGGGACTAAATCTTCTTGGTGAAAGCAGAGTGCTTTGTATCTGCGACAACGGCGAGTTCAGAGATTATGAAGCCGGACAGGGCCGTCGCGGCACCGGAGCGACGGCTCAAAGACCTTGAACAAATCACAGAGAAAGAGAGAGAGAGAGAGAGAAAACTGACACCACTGAAGAGTCTCTCTGGAGGACGGAGAAGAAAGCTGCAGATGCCAAAAGATTTTTATGGAAAACAGGAGACGAACGTTGCAACTGAGAAGTGATGAAACAGGGACCATGAGAAGGGAGTTTTACCAAGACTGAGAGAATACTGAATAAATATAAAAGACACAAAAACATTATGTTCAAGGTGATGTCTTCGGAGTGGCAGGAGGCCCGGGAGGCAGAGGCTTTGAAACTGTCCTCGGCCCCAGAACAACACACTGATCAGAGGGTGTAAATGGGATCGTGACAGCTCACAATATGAGGAGAAGCCAGAGCGACACCTCTCTGATTCTCCGCAGCTGTTCCGTGTAGCGACTAAACTGCCCCTGATTAATAAGACTAACGAGGGGAGGGACAGACGGGACCAAGAACCTTTAGGCTAACAGCAAGAAAACCAGTTGGAAAAAGAGAAGGAACGCTGAAGCATCCTGGGCCACAAGAAGATAAACGACACCAATGAGGAACGCCAGACTTCTCCTTCTCCTCCATCTGTATCCTTCCTTCCTCCTTCCTTTCTTTTCCTCTTGTTTAAGGTTCGTTATCTGTCCTGTGGGCGAGCTCGTGGAGAGAGAGAGAGAGGGAACATGCAGACTCATCAGCTGAGGTGACGAGTACCTGAAGCTCCATGTGTCAGGAGCTTCTTCTTCTCCACTTGCCTCTCCGGCAGCTTTGGATGATCTCTGCCGCTTCCAGAGCGTTCCTCTCATTCATCATTTTGATGGTCACATCCTCCTCTCCCGGGCCGACCTCGGCTCAGCTGCTGTTGTCTCTGACCAGCGGCTTCAAGCAGCTGTTGTGCAAGTGAGAGAAAGACGTAAACGCACTGCTGACACACAGAAAGACACGAGGTCCTTCACCTTCGTCAGAGCAGCAGCCATTTTGTTTTCGGGATATCTCAGAAACACCTTGATAGAACTTAACTTGATGAACAAACATTCACTTGGACTGAAGAAAGAACTGATTTGATTTTGGGGGGGTCAAAGGTCACGGATGTGTTGACTTCACAAAACACGGTTTTGGTCTCGTGAATCTCAAGTAACGCCTTGAAGGAACTTCTGTACATGTGGTACAAACGTTCACCTTCACTCAAGGACAATCTGATTAGATTTAAGTGGCCAAAGGTCAAAGGTTAAAGCCACGGTGACCTCAGAAAACACTTTCTAGCCATTACTCAATTCCACACAAATGGTTCATATTTTCTGTGACTGGATAAATAGGGATGTAACCTGGAACTATATTCTGAGTGGCGGAGGGATACGACCACGAGGAGGTGATTCTGTAATGTAGCCAGGTACATGTGGGTTTGAACGGCCTCCCCTGTCTGAGGCAGTTGAGGTGTAATAACTGTTTCATTTGACTTTGTCTCTTTCTTTCCAATGCGCCAAACATCTCTGGATATCAGGAGGAATAAGTGGCTGTGCGTGATCAATCGATCAGATACACAATATTTATTATTGTCATAATATTATTAATGCGATTTGGTCTGTGCTCAGAGAGCGTGGCAGCAACAAGCCGGTGAAGTGAGAGAGGGTCCATCGATTGAGAGACAATCACAGACATGAATTCCTGCGAAAAGAGTGAAAGTGGGAGATTAAAATGTGCAGTGAAGTACGGCTCGCACTCGTCGCTGCGAGGAAGGCGGAGCGACGAGAGCGACGACCTGCAGTCCTGCTCCGATATTCAAATGTACGAACACACGACGGTTCACTGACTGATTCTGTCTGTTATGTCCCTGATGTTTGGTATCGTGTCAAAAATCTCTGGAGATATTTATATTGTGTTATTGTGACAACATGACACATTTACATGCACATGTTGTGTCTTGGGTCCGAGTGCGTGCGAAGGCCACATGCAGAGTTTAATAATGTATTTAACAGCTGCATAAATTCTACTGCATTCTGTTCAGTTTAATAAAGACCTGCAGTGTAACGCCTTCTATAGACTCTCCCAGTCAGCGCTTCACGATGTGTTGATGTGTTGATGTGTTGACGACAACAGATATCTGATCAAAAGGATCAATAAGCTTCTGTCTATCTGTGTGTAATGATGGATGATGGTGGGATCATAGCACGCTGAGTACCTGTATGTCGTCAATAATGTCAAAGGCTCGACAGGGTGATAGATATTCTGTTGACAAACGCTGCTGTGTGTGTGTGTGTGTGTGTGTGTGTGTGTGTGTGTGTGTGTGTGTGTGTAGGTGTATTCATGCATGGGTTATGTGTGCGTCACTGATGAATGTTTGAGAACAAATCCCTTGAGGAGAATGAATCTTTGTGTGTGTGCGTGTGTGTGTGTGTGTGTGTGTGTGTGTGTGTTGTTGTTGTTTCTAAAATAAAGACGGCCCAAAATAATGAGTGCAGGCGGTGACTCAGAGGTTGACATATGGTATTTTTCTGTGACATCATCTTTAGCAGCTCTGAGATCCTGCCAGCGACTGGTTCACGCTTCTTCCAACAAGCTGCCTTTTACTTCCTTGTTGCTGTTTTATCCACGTTTGGTTTTTAACACTGAATTAGAGCTGAGATTATAAATCTAACAGGCAAATAATCAGAAACTATTTTGATCATTTTTAAAGCAAAAAATAGTGAAAAATGCCAAATAGTAAGAAAAGAAAAGATGTTTTTCCTCGTGTTTCTATGATACATGAGAGAAAACTCAATAAGTGAACAAAATAAGATGTGAACACGTTACCATCAGCTAAAAGACGTACAACCTGAAACCCGCCGCCGGCGCGGAGGAATAAAAGCTCTCGGGTCCTCTGGCAGTGACGTGCACAGACGAGCGGTACCGGTCCGTCACCTGCAGCTGTTAGTATCAGAACGGAAGAGATAACACGTGACCCGTCCCGTCCTGGAGTTTAACGGTGTCCGCGGCTACAGACGCTTTCCCACGTTTACATGTGGCATAGATAATCTCAAATGTTGTCTGTGACCTCAGCGCAAAGTTGTAACTCTTAAGACACCATTTTGAGATACGATGTTTTGGAACGTGAGGTTACGCACATGCAAACACACATGCGCACACGCATGAACACAAACAGGCCGTGGCGTGGCGCCCACTCAGCCAAGCCAAGGGACATTATTTGGCAGCTGTCAGCTCTAATAGGAGTATGGCAGGGTGGGAGACAGATCCAGGCTCTGTACCAAGCCTACAAGGGTGCACTATCTGGCAGCATATCTGCATGTTTACAGTGTGTGTGTGTGTGTGTGTGTGTGTGTGTGTGTGTGTGTGTGTGTGTGTGGATGTTTATGTGTCAGAGGCACTGGTGTAACAGACCCCCTCTGAGACAATGCATGTTACCAATTGTGCCCCAACAGTGTCCATTTAGCCTACTGCGTGTGTGTGTGTGTGTGTGTGTGTGTGTGTGTGTGTGTGTGTGTGTGTTGTGTGTGTGTGTGTGTTGCCTCCCTCTGACAGCAGTGGATAAAGTGCAGTGAATTACTGATCAAGAGAGACTTCAAGTGTTGGCTCTGTCATTTTGTGACACCACAAGACAAAGAAGGAGAGAGAGATGTAGAGACAGATAAACTAACAGAGCACACACACACACACACACACACACACACACACACACACACACACACACACACACACACACACACACACACTGCTGAATATCTCTGTGTGCCTCCTCCTCTAACTTACAAAGGCCTGATTTCACATTCTGGTTGGAGCAGCAACAGTTTCAGAACAATAATCTTTATTTAATTTACATAACAATCACACTCTTGTAAAAAGCTGCAGAACCGACATGGAGGATTATGGGAATCCTACTTAATCACGATATTAGTTAAGCGTTGTCCTAAAGTATAAAAACAAAAAGAGTCAAACACTTCATGTAATATTCATTAAGAAAGTGGGAAATCAGATCATTTAGTCGTAAGGTCGAAGTCGAGTTTCTTTTATCAGTGGTTTTTAGTTTTCTTCTAGTTTATAGTAAGAGGCAGAGACCGCCATCTTTGTTCTGTTTAATTAACATTAACATTGAATCATATTTGTGTTTGAACAAATGACTTTGGCTTGACTGATATTGTTTGAGAGTTACGTCGGTGTAGGATTGTTTTATTATCAGTATCATGTGACTCTTGTTTTCTGTTTCTAATTCTTTTAGTTAAAGGTTCCACTTTACAATCAGACTCCCCTCATAAAGGATTAGTTCATTAATTAGCTTGAACTAATCCGTTATAACACATTCGATAAAAAAGGGCAACAGTGACCTGTTACTTGCCAGATAGTGAGCCTCATATCTCTATGTTTTCTCCATCATTCAGCTTTTGTACCTGCTGCTTCATCACATGTTTGTTCAGCATCTTCATGGTCAAAACGTTTCATCTGGCAGATCACATGATCATGTCAAATGACCAGCTTCCTCCTCTGAGGCCTCGGCAGTGTTGTTTTCCTGGATGCTCTCAGCAGCAGGAAAAGGAGCCTCACTGTAACGTGTGAAACGCATCATCCTTCATTAATCAGTTACAATCAGGCTCCTTTTACCAGCCATAAATGGTAGTAACTCATTAGTGAGATTAATGACGAGTAAGCATTAACTTGATCTCGCCAAATAGTGAGCCTGCATCAGCGTATGAGAACTTGTTTATTTATTATTTATAAAGTGTTAACAACCAAATTAATAACCTGATTAGAAACTACTTATAAATCCTTTATTAGCGAAGTCTTATATATAAGACTGAAAACATGTGACAGAGCGATGAGAGAAAACTCAAACATCCTCCTGCCTCGCACATTCTGAAATTCACTTCCCCTGCCCCCGAGGATTTTTTGTGAAGTCGCTGGTTACCGCACACAAACACACAAACACACACACACACACACACACACACACACACACACACACACACACACACACACATACCCCACTGTAACCTCTCTAAATTACCACCCATGAGAATTAGAGGGTGAGTCACTTCTGTGTGGCATCAATTAACTCCCTCTGGGCACAACTGTAGGTAGGAGACTGGCAGCTGTGAGTGTGTGTGTGTGTGTGTGTGTGTGTGTGTGTGTGTAGGTTGGTCAGGTGGCACAACTGTAGGTGGCGAGCAGCATCACACACACACGTACGTACGCTCAGGTCCACGCTGGGTTACAGGCCCTGGAAGCGCCTTGTAATGTAAACTAACCTGCTGTGACAGTGAAGAGTGATTCAGCTACAAAATACTGTTACACACCCAGGGGAGTAAATGTGTTTGTGTGTATCTGTTCATGTGTGTGTGAAGAACAATACTGAATGTCTTATTACGTGACCGTCGGGTGTTTTTCTCGCTTTATTTTTAGCTCCAAACGCTCTTTGACGATTGAAAACAAAAGTGCACGTTTAGTTACACAACCAGGACCGGGCTGCTGCGAGGTCGTGGTGCACGAACAGACAAAAACTGTGATTTGATTTCAGTGTTTGACCGTGTTAATGTAAAATTTGACCACGAGACAAACATTTGCCTTCTTGTTCAGAGTTTATGCGGCTTCGCAAAATGTGACAAATATTGTTGTTTGATATTTGGGAACTAAACTCCATCTCATCCACTTCCTCAATGACGTTTCAAATGCAGCAGAGTGAGTGAGTAAGTAACAAGTGAGCCAGTGTTAAGGTTGTGTTAGTATTAGGGTCGTGGGGGAGTAACCGGGTGAAACTGGCGGAGGGTAGGGTGAAGCAGGGATAAAGGCGGAGGGAGGGAATGGCTGGCGCTGGATTCTGAGTCTGAGACGAGTTAGAGAGCTTCTTTTGAGAGCGGCCGAGAGAACTGGGAAACAAGGAAACACAAAAACCAAAGTTGCAGCAGAGCTGTAACAGCCAGACTCTTTATCGCTTGTTTGAGTTTCCTGTATTGACATCATTTATCCTGTTTTCACACAGTTTCTTATCAATGTGTCAGATGTATTCAGGAAAACAGCCAGGCCCATACCCTGCCGTCACTAATAAGGACCAGATTTAAAAAACTGTTGCTCAACTTCTAACCTGATGTATGTTCGCCGCCACATCAGAGTCAATTAGGAACAGGTTAACTAAACAGTAAATTACTGGAATTTTGAATTGAAAACAAAATAATGACGTAGTGATTGGCCAGACAAAAGAAAAAACAACCTCCAGGCTTCACTGGATCAGACTAAACCTGTTGGAAGTTTGACGCATGTTTCCTTCATCAGAACGCCTGTAGCCGTCAACAGTAAATAACCTGTAACTGATGAACTCAGACTCCCTGCTGTTTGTTTTATGTAAGATAATTGACATACCTCATCTTCATGATGGGAGGGGCGTTTGTCTCGTTCACTGAAGCTGATGTCAGTGCAGCTGTTGGGAACACCTGCTCAGTGGGGACAGATGTCCCGGGGACGCTCCAACTTTATTAGTCCAGAAATGGATCCCTACTCAAAGCAGGGTGGGGGTGGGGGTGGGGGGGGGGGGTGTACAGTTTATCACTTTTGCCTTGATCATGTTTGAAGCATCTTTAATTACAGTGATGCTTGTCCCAAACATCAGCACCAACTCTGCTGCGGCGCTCTCCGCTGTCAGAGCTGGTAGTTTAGCTTTAGCATGAGCCTCTGGTAGCTAGCTAAACCAGACAACCGACGCTAACTCGATAGCTTCATGCTACAGTATTCATCATCCGTGAGCACCGAAAGACACACTTATTTCTTCCTTGGATTCAAGGAGGTGCGTTTGTTTTACAGTTCGTGTGAACCTCAGCAAACATGCGAGTGACTGTCCTTATCTTCTACATTGTTGGGTAATATAATTAGAATCTATTGATTTTTTTAACAACAATTATTTGATAATCAGTTAATTATTGATATCCCTAACAAGTAAACATGAAGGAAAAGCTGAGTTTGCATTAACGAGGGCAACGAGGGGAAATTAGAAGTAAAATAGACGAAGGCCACGGTTTTACTGTAAGTCAGATATTCACTGAAACGTGCCGTAAAACATGCTAAACGCATCATACGCTCAATTACCGTGTTATTAATAAGTGAAGCGTACCTAATAAACTGATAACTCTGTGTAAATTATTTATACATTGCAAGTTATTTATAATAACTGCTTTTTCAATGAGTATGGGATTTTTAATGCAAAAATCATTAAACATTAAACATATGAATACATGGCCCATCATAAATAATCATAATCATCTTTCTCTCCTGCTTCAGTCTGTTTACAATGAAAGGAGAGAACTCAATAAAGACACTGTTCAAGTGTCACAGTCTAATCAAGCGCCACATGTTGGGAAGGTTCGTGCGTGAATATCAGCACAGTTTTCGGAGGCTAATCGTTTTTTTTCCTATAAACGTCTGAATGATCACTAATTGCGCTCGACAGAAAAAGAAAAATTCCACAGCGGTAGATTTCTGACTCCATTTAAAGCAATTACCACACACATGAAACTGCTTCACTGGAAAACGCACTCGTGCTCAGTCAGCGCGGCTCATGAGCACTTTTAATTTGTCACTGTCATCGGTTTGAACGGCACCACGGCTGCTGGCTTCTTGAAGTTTATATGTTTTATCACATCAAGTCATCCAGGAGTAGCTTGTACTGTTTCTGAGTTTTCTTACTCTGCAATATTTAGCAAAGTCTCCACTGGGATAAAGCTGAGCATGTGCCGCCTCAAGCTCGTCAAATCGCCTGCAGATGTTTCTTTGGAGTTTTCCAGAAGTTCCACCGATCCTCACGGGAATAAGAACCCTCTGTGGTGGATATTTTCCCGCCTTCTGCTGAATCATTTTTTGTTTGAGAGTTTGGAAAAGTACAGCCTCTGAATATCATCAGCTTTTATTCATTATTTAATTCATATTCTGCATCGCATTACAGGGGAAATCCATTCTTAAGTAATTCAACTGGTAAGGAGAGGAGATGCTCTCTCAGGCTTCTCTCTGGAGCTCTAGTAACAGTGTAAAACTACACTGAGATGGTTTTTGGTTCTTAAAACCACAAATATATTCTTCTTATGGATCAACACTTCAAATAAAACACAGAAGAAGAGGAAGCACGCAGCTAAATTCGAAACCTAGCAGGTTTGCAACTGTACACTTTACACATTTCAAAGAAAAGACTGGTTTAACCTTTAAGACACGTCAGTTTGGAAAGATGACAACAACTGAATCTCCTATAGATCATCATCATGTGCATTGTCAGCTAGTCTATAGTGTAGTGCACATGCTGTCGTCATTTGCTGTCGTCACGTCTGTACTAGTGTGTGTTGTTTGAAGTGCCGCATGTCAACACTTACTGCTTCCCTCTCTTATCATGAAAGGGCCAGATCTCCCTCGGCATATAGACTGGATGGATGCTATTCTGATCCGGGGTTTACACACTATTTGAATTTCTCTGCAACTTAAGTGTTGCACATTTGCATTTTTTTTTTCATACATTTTACGCCTTTGCCTCATGCAACTCAGTGTAATGGCAGAATATGATGTTTGGTTACTAACTCTGCAGAAATAAAGATAAGAATGATAAAGAAAAAAAATCACATGACCCCAGAAGCTCCAGGTGAAAAACTGGTGGTAGGTAGAGGCCAAATATTTTCTCATTCATTGTTTATGTGTGTGTGTGTGTGTGTGTGTGTGTGTGTGTGTGTGTGTGTGTGTGTGGTCTTTATATCACTCTGTATTATCTCAAGAGTGTTAATATTGCAAGTTGGTAAAGTTTATGTGACAGTTTCCTGAGGGAGGGAAAAATAAACGAGGGAGAAAGAAAGAAGAGATTGGGCTAAAGGGCGAGAGGCTGAGAGACACACCAGACATGAGAGAGTGCAAGAGAGGCAGAATCAGAGGGCTGAGAGAAGAAGAGTCAGAGACGGAGGGTTGAGGAGGCGATATAGGAAAAGATAAAAGGCTCATAGCAACGAAAGTGACGCAGGGGGAGAGATAACGGGGGGGTCGAGTCAGATGCAGAAAGTTGAGAAGATAAGATAGACGGGATTAAGAGAGGAGAAAAAGAAAGAGAAGATGTTTCCAGGGAGACGGAGGGTGTAGAGAACAAGTACTCAACAATAGCACTCATGAGCATTCGGGGAGAGGTTGGACACGAGAGGCACAGAGCGGGAGGGAGGGAGGGAGGGAGGGAGGGAGGGTGAGGCGAGAGAGTGACGGAGACACAGCTTCAGCTCACTTTATTACCCATCGTGTGGAAGACAAATGGAGTAGTGGAATGGAAGTGGACAGATATTAATGAGATGAGAGAGAGGAAATGGATTGGCTAGCAAGCAGAAAATGCAAAGGCCGATTAAGATGCATACATAGGTACAGTGTGTGTGTGTGTGTGTGTGTGTGTGTGTGTGTATGTTCCTGTAGCACATACTGTCCATATTATTGCGTTTATGGAAACATATATGAGTATTTATTGTTTCTGCATGTCCTATTTAAACTGTCGTTGTCCTAATTTCCCCCGTGGAAATTATTGAATTTGTCAAATCTCAACCTTCGTGGTTTTACTGTAAGAACAAATTTCATTACTGACCTTGTACATATTTGCACTTTTTTTTTTTTCCAGAAGAGATGACATGTCATTCCCAGCAGGATTCATATTTCAAATGAACTTTTTCCTACTATTAATTTATCCAGGAGAGGTTTTGCTGAGCTGAGATTTTTTCCAGCAGCACCCTGCTTTACACTGACGCCAGGGAGCCGCCCAGTACGACCGCAGACGACTGGCATGTCACCGTTTGATTGCTTAGTGACACCTTCACAGTGAGAAGAGTGTCAGGGGAGAGGAAAGAAATACCACTTTCCTTTCATATTTTTTCCTACCTGATACTTTTGACTTCTGTGCGCTCACGTAAAGTCTACTTCCTGTCTGGTTGAAAAAACACAGACCACATCGTGCGACTGTTGTTCGTCCACATGATGAGTAGACTGACTGTGATGTGTGAAGCTGGTGCCCTGTTTGGGAATTACTTGTTATGCCATGATTTATTGGCATTGCTATGATGGAGCCATGGGCATGAGGCCATGTGCCAAAAGTCGTCATATCAATGTCAACATTATACCAATTTCCATTATGTGTTCATGCAATCTCTTCATCTCTGCATTTGGGAACAAATGACACAAACATATATAAAAAAAAGAAGAAAAAACATTACATCCTTCACTAAGGTACATAATACTTAGAGCCTATTGCAGTTCTACTGTGTTGGATTGTATTATATTGTGCTGGTGTTCATGTTATGCTTACTGCTCTCATGACCACAGGCGATCATTTCACAGCGGGCTAATAAAAAGACAAGCGCTCCATTGCATTGTGGAAGGCTATGCCGAGGTTTCAACAGCGAGATTAACAGTGAGGAAATATTCATGGGTCTCTTGATAGCAGCTCTCAGGTCACAGCTGATCTGTTGACGATGTTTTCTGTAATTTCCCTGTCAATGGTGGCATGTTGATGGTGAGCTTTTACTTTTAGTCCTTGTTAATATGTGAAAACACTGGAAAGTTTGAAAAACTAATTAGACTCTTTGAAATTAACAGTGGAAATGAAATAAAACTTACAGTACAGCGTGTGTTGTTATTTTAGGCTCTGTGTTTTGTGTTGTTTTTGTCCCTCACACTCTAAAAGAGCAAGTCATATCCTTTGGTTTCCATCAGGGATGTTTACTGTAGCAATTTAATTGCGGCGGCACATACGGCATTGATGAAGCTTTGTATGAGACAAATAACATTACCAATTTTCACTCTATCATCCTGCACATAAAATTCAGTAAGAAATAAATATGTCACAGTATACTAAGGCATAAAATGTCAAAAAACATGTCAGAGTATAGTAAGACTTAAAAAGTCATAACAATGTCATGGTATAGTAAGTCATAAAATGTAAAAAAAACATGTCATAGTATAGTAAGGCATAAAATGTCAAAAAAATGTCATAGTACAGTAAGACTTAAAAAGTCTTAACAATGTCATATTATAGTAAAGCATAAAATGTCAAAAGAATTTAATATTATAGTAAGTCATAAAATGTCATAAAAAAATCATAGTTTAGTAAGGCATAAAATGTAATAAAAATGTCATAGTATATTAAAGCATAAAAACGACAAAGTATGTATAGAATGGCATAAAATGTAGAAAAAATTTCATAGTATAGGAAGGCATAAAATTTAATAAAAATGTCATAGTATAGTAAGGCATAAAATGTCATAAAAATTGTCATAGTATAGTAAGGCATAAAATGTCATAGTATAGTAAGGCATAAAATGTCATAAAAAATGTCATAGTATAGTAAGGCATAAAATTTCAAAAAAATGTCATAGTATAGTAAGGCATAAAATGTCATAAAAAATGTCATAGTATAATAAGGCATAAAATGTCATAGAAAATATCATAGTATAGTAAGGCATAAAATGTCATAAAAATTGTCATAGTATAGTAAGGCATAAAATGTCATTAAAAAATGTCATAGTATAGTAAGGCATAAAATGTCATAAAAATTGTCATAGTATAGTAAGGCATAAAATGTCATAAAAAATGTCATAGTATAGTAAGGCATAAAATGGTATATTATGGAAAGTCATAAAATGTCATAAAAAATGTCATAGTATAATAAGGCATAAAATGTCATAGAAAATGTCATAGTATAGTAAGGCATAAAAACGAAATAGTTATAGTAAGGAATAAAATGTCATAGTATAGTAAGGCATAAAATGTCATAAAAATTGTCATAGTATAGTAAGGCATAAAATGTCATAAAAAATGTCATAGTATAGTAAGGCATAAAATTTCATAAAAAATGTCATAGTATAGTAAGGCATAAAATGTCATAAAAAATGTCATAGTATAATAAGGCATAAAATGTCATAGAAAATGTCATAGTATAGTAAGGCATAAAATGTCATAAAAAATGTCATAGTATAATAAGGCATAAAATGTCATAGAAAATATCATAGTATAGTAGGGCACAAAAACGACATAGTTATAGTAAGGCATAAAATGTCATAGTATAGTAAGGCATAAAATTTCATAAAAATGTCATAGTATAGTAAGGCATAAAATGTCATAAAAAATGTCATAGTATACTAACTAATAAAATGTCATAAAAATTGTCATAGTATAGTAAGGCATAAAATGTCATAGTATAGTAAGGCATAAAATGTCATAAAAATTGTCATAGTATAGTAAGGCATAAAATGTCATAAAAATTGTCATAGTATAGTAAGGCATAAAATGTCATAAAAATTGTCATAGTATAGTAAGGCATAAAATGTCATAAAAATTGTCATAGTATAGTAAGGCATAAAATGTCATAAAAATGTCATAGTATAGTAAGGCATAAAATGTCATTAAAATGTCATAGTATAGTAAGGCATAAAATGTCATAAAAATGTCATAGTATAGTAAGGCATAAAATGTAAAAAAAAAAAAATGTCATAGTATAGTAAGGCACAAAATGTAAAAAAAAAAAAAGTCATATTATAGTAAGGCATAAAATTTTATAAAAATGTCATAGTATAGTAAGGCATAAAAACGACATAGTTATAGTAAGGCATAAAATGTAAAAAAAAAAATGTCATAGTATAGTAAGGCATAAAAACGACATAGTTATAGTAAGGCATAAAATGTCATAGTATAGTAAGGCATAAAATGTAAAAAAAAAAATGTCATAGTATAGTAAGGCACAAAATGTAAAAAAAAAAAATGTCATAGTATAGTAAGCCATAAAATGTCATAAAAAATGTCATAGTATAGTAAGGCATAAAATTTAAAAAAAATGTCATAGTATAGTAAGGCATAAAATGTCATTAAAATGTCATAGTATAGTAAGGCATAAAATGTCATAGAAATGTCATAGTATAGTAAGGCATAAAATGTAAAAAAAAAAATGTCATAGTATAGTAAGGCACAAAATGTAAAAAAAAAAAGTCATATTATAGTAAGGCATAAAATTTAATAAAAATGTCATAGTATAGTAAGGCATAAAAACGACATAGTTATAGTAAGGCATAAAATGTCATAGTATAGTAAGGCATAAAATGTCATAAAAATTGTCATAGTATAGTAAGGCATAAAATGTCATAAAAAATGTCATAGTATAGTAAGGCATAAAATTTCAAAAAAATGTCATAGTATAGTAAGGCATAAAAATTGTCATAGTATAGTAAGGTATAAAATTTCATAAAAAATGTCATAGTATAGTAAGGCATAAAATTTAATAAAAATGTCATAGTATAGTAAGGGATAAAAACGACATAGTTATAGTAAGGCTTAAATGTCATAGTATAGTAAGTCATAAAATGTCATAAAAATTGTCATAGTATAGTAAGGCATAAAATGTCATAAAAATTGTCATAGTATAGTAAGGCATAAAATGTCATTAAAAAATGTCATAGTATAGTAAGGCATAAAATGTCATAAAAATTGTCATAGTATAGTAAGGCATAAAATGTCATAAAAATGTCATAGTATAGTAAGGCATAAAATGTAAAAAAAAAATGTCATAGTATAGTAAGGCATAAAATTGAATAAAAATGTCACAGTATAGTAAGGCATAAAATGTCATAGTATAGTAAGACATAAAATGTCATATTATGGAAAGTCATAAAATTTCATAAAAAATGTCATAGTATACTAAGGCATAAAATGTCATAGAAAATGTCATAGTATAGTAAGGCATAAAAACGACATAGTTATAGTAAGGCATAAAATGTCATAGTATAGTAAGGCATAAAATGTCATAAAAATTGTCATAGTATAGTAAGGCATAAAATGTCATAAAAAATGTCACAGTATAGTAAGGCATAAAATGTCATAGTATAGTAAGACATAAAATGTCATATTATGGAAAGTCATAAAATTTCATAAAAAATGTCATAGTATACTAAGGCATAAAATGTCATAGAAAATGTCATAGTATAGTAAGGCATAAAAACGACATAGTTATAGTAAGGCATGAAATGTCATAGTATAGTAAGGCATAAAATGTCATAAAAATTGTCATAGTATAGTAAGGCATAAAATGTCATAAAAAATGTCATAGTATAGTAAGGCATAAAATTTCAAAAAAATGCCATAGTATAGTAAGGCATAAAAACGACATAGTTATAGTAAGGCTTAAATGTCATAGTATAGTAAGGCATAAAATGTCATAAAAATTGTCATAGTATAGTAAGGCATAAAATGTCATAAAAAATGTCATAGTATAGTAAGGCATAAAATTTAATAAAAATGTCATAGTATTGTAAGGCATAAAAACGACATAGTTATAGTAAGGCATAAAAACGACATAGTTATAGTAAGGCATAAAATGTCATAGTATAGTAAGGCATAAAATGTCATAAAAAATGTCATAGTATAGTAAGGCATAAAATTTCAAAAAAATGTCATAGTATAGTAAGGCATAAAAACGACTTAGTTATAGTAAGGCATAAAATGTCATAAAAATGTCATAGTATAGTAAGGCATAAAATGTCATTAAAATGTCATAGTATAGTAAGGCATAAAATGTAAAAAAAAAAAATGTCATAGTATAGTAAAGCACAAAATGTAAAAAAAAAAAGTCATATTATAGTAAGGCATAAAATTTAATAAAAATGTCATAGTATAGTAAGGCATAAAAACGACATAGTTATAGTAAGGCATAAAATGTCATAGTATAGTAAGGCATAAAATGTCATAAAAATTGTCATAGTATAGTAAGGCATAAAATGTCATAAAAAATGTCATAGTATAGTAAGGCATAAAATTTCAAAAAAATGTCATAGTATAGTAAGGCATAAAAACGACTTAGTTATAGTAAGGCATAAAATTTCATAAAAAATGTCATAGTATAGTAAGGCATAAAATGTCATAAAAATTGTCATAGTATAGTAAGGCATAAAATGTCATAAAAATGTCATAGTATAGTAAGGCATAAAATGTAAAAAAAAAATGTCATAGTATAGTAAGGCATAAAATTGAATAAAAATGTCACAGTATAGTAAGGCATAAAATGTAAAAAAAAAATGTCATAGTATAGTAAGACATAAAATGTCATATTATGGAAAGTCATAAAATTTCATAAAAAATGTCATAGTATAGTAAGGCATAAAATGTCATAGAAAATGTCATAGTATAGTATATTTTTTTTTTTGGGCTTTTTTATGCCTTTAATGGACAGTATAGTGGAGAGTGACAGGAAACAGGGAGGCAGAGAGAGGGGGAATGACATGCAGCGAAAGGCCGTCCGATGCGGGATTCGAACCGGGGCCAACTGCAGCGAGGACTGTAGCCTCTACACATGGGCGCCTGCTTAGACCACTACGCTACATGACGCCCCAATGTCATAGTATAGTAAGGGATAAAAACGACATAGTTATAGTAAGGCATAAAATGTCATAGTATAGTAAGGCATAAAATGTCATAAAAATTGTCATAGTATAGTAAGGCATAAAATGTCATAAAAAATGTCATAGTATAGTAAGGCATAAAATTTCAAAAAAATGCCATGGTATAGTAAGGCATAAAAACGACATAGTTATAGTAAGGCTTAAATGTCATAGTATAGTAAGGCATAAAATGTCATAAAAATTGTCATAGTATAGCAAGGCATAAAATGTCATAAAAAATGTCAGTATAGTAAGGCATAAAATTTCAAAAAAATGTCATAGTATAGTAAGGCATAAAAACGACATAGTTATAGTAAGGCATAAAATGTCATAAAAAATGTCATAGTATAATAAGGCATAAAATGTCATAAAAATTGTCATAGTATAGTAAGGCATAAAATTTCATTAAAAATGTCATAGTATAATAAGGCATAAAATGTGATAGAAGATGTCATAGTATAGTAAGGCATAAAAACGACATAGTTATAGTAAGGCATAAAATGTCATAGTATAGTAAGTAATAAAATGTCATAAAAATTGTCATAGTATAGTAAGGCATAAAATGTCATAGTATAGTAAGGCATAAAATGTCATAAAAATGTCATAGTATAGTAAGGCATAAAATGTAAAAAAAAAATGTCATAGTATAGTAAGGCATAAAATTGAATAAAAATGTCATAGTATAGTAAGGCATAAAATGTCATAGTATAGTAAGACATAAAATGTCATATTATGGAAAGTCATAAAATTTCATAAAAAATGTCATAGTATAATAAGGCATAAAATGTCATAGAAAATGTCATAGTATAGTAAGGCATAAAAACGACATAGTTATAGTAAGGCATAAAATGTCATAGTATAGTAAGGCATAAAATGTCATAAAAATTCTCATAGTATAGTAAGGCATAAAATGTCATAAAAAATGTCATAGTATAGTAAGGCATAAAATTTCAAAAAAATGTCATAGTATAGTAAGGCATAAAAACGACATAGTTATAGTAAGGCATAAAATGTCATAAAAAATGTCATAGTATAGTAAGGCATAAAATGTCATAAAAATTGTCATAGTATAGTAAGGCATAAAATGTCATAAAAAATGTCATAGTATAGTAAGGCATAAAATTTCAAAAAAATGTCATAGTATAGTAAGGCATAAAAACGACTTAGTTATAGTAAGGCATAAAATGTCATAAAAATTGTCATAGTATAGTAAGGCATAAAATGTCATAAAAATGTCATAGTATAGTAAGGCACAAAATGTCATTAAAAAATGTCATAGTATAGTAAGGCATAAAATGTCATAAAAAATGTCATAGTATAGTAAGGCATAAAATTTCAAAAAAATGTCATAGTATAGTAAGGTATAAAAACGACATAGTTATAGTAAGGCATAAAATGTCATAAAAATTGTCATAGTATAGTAAGGCATAAAATGTCATAAAAATGTCATAGTATAGTAAGGCACAAAATGTAAATAAAAAAAAGTCATATTATAGTAAGGCATAAAATTTAATAAAAATGTCATAGTATAGTAAGGCATTTTCATGGGATTTTTCAACAGAAATTAAACTCATACTTCACCATTTTATATTTACTCCAGCTAGCAACCTGATTGCTAGCTCCCAGAAGACAGAAGACAGGGTTAGCTTGCTAGTGCGAACAAGTTCACTCAAATATTGGTAGCGACAATTCTGTCCTACAAACATATGGGTAGGGTGTTCCTACCATTCATACACAAACTTACTTCCTCACTGTTTTTTGTTACCTGCACTCCACACAGCAACAAACTCCTCTACTCTGACATTTATAAAATATTTAATCATTAATTTATTCATTGATTTTAACTTTTAATTGATTAACCATTACTTTCAGCTATTTCAGCTCTTTGCCCTTGTCTTTAGCTATATATTTTTATTTATTATATCCCTTTAGTGATCTATGTTAATAATTTATGAATAGCTTTTAGTTTACTGTTTCAATTATTTAATTTAGCTAACATGGGTAATGTAGCATTCTCTGCCTGTTTGATAGTTTTCATGAACTCTGGCGACTATAACTAAACCCATGCTTAGGAATCACTGGGCTAAATGTTTTAAAACATTTAAGTAGAATAACATCAACCAACTTCGTTCTGTCTGATAGAAACCACAGTCCAAGTTGTTGTTTACAGCTGCAGGTTCTGTGTTCTCCTGAAGAGTTAAGTCTACATGCTAGAAGGCCGTTTCCTGTCTGTGTTCCAGTTTTGAGGAGGCATCAGAACTTGTTCAAAGGCATCAAACAATAAAAGATGGGAAGTTGTTTTATTTCTTATAAATGACTGACGTGCCCAGTTGGCAAACACCCAGAGACTCATGCCTTTCATCGTCGATTCCACTGCCTCGAATTTAATTCACAGCGTTTTCTGTCAGAGTTTGTTTTTATAGACATGAACAATCTTGTTTCAAACTTTAGCCTTTATCCTCAGGTAGCACTATTAAGATCAGGGCTGGTTGGATATTTTTAATAATGGATTTTCATATTATATCCACATTAATATGTGCGTCTTTTATCATCTTTCTCACTCTGTCGCAGCTATTTCCCATCACAATATTTCTAACACTCTCCCTTCAGCCCTCTTTGTTTAAGCAGTAACTTTCACTCACTTGCCTGACACCACAGTCCTCTTCTCTTTCCTATGTGTAGATACTTTTCAGTTTGTATGCAGGATGCTGTAAATGTGTGTTTTTCTTCCCCCCCTCCAGGACTCTGACGGAGCTTTTGAAGCAGCCGGGGGAGGCAGGAGCAGTGGACGGAACTGGGGTTCATCATCCAATAGGGACCAACGGCATCTCCGCCAGGGCCCTACGCTCCAACAACGGTCAGTCTTCAGTGTGTGTGTATGTGTGTGTGTGTTTAAGCAAACTGAGCTGATGTAAAATGACATACAAATCAGGAAACCAGGTTGTGCAAGTAACAAGGTCAAACTGAAACTCAATAGTTTGTTCTTCACACACTGTATTTTCTCTGTTGTTTTATATCAGTGCAGTTCAGTTAAAGCAGCTGACGTGTCTTAGAGTCGTGTTTTCAGGCGACACCACCATCTATTCAAACATATTTTAGCTAACTATTTTATATTATCATTGTACATGTACATGTAAATTAGACTTGGATTCACTGTCGCTCCAAATCAAGAGTGATTCAGAAACAGGGAGGTGAGATAACTGAGAAACATCCAGTGTGAGACAAACATAGTGAAGTCCTTTATTCATTTATGGACATTTTTATTTTTACGCACACACACACACACACACACACACACACACACACACACACACACACACACACACACACACACACACAAACACCAAAGACCCCAAAAGTGCACAGAGGCCTATATGTTAAAACTCCTGCACCAGTGCGCTTCCTGTCACACCTACAAACGCTCACGTGTCATTCATGGACGAGGAGGCGCAGGGAGGGGCAGGTCATATTTAATTAAGATGTAATTAGCCGTGTTCCAGCTCCACAACCACAGAGGGAACGCTGTGTGACCCATCTGTCTCCCTCTTTCTCTGGATGCTCTGACCACACACACACACACACACACACACACACACACACACACATACACACACACACACACACTCTGAATATAACCCCGTGCTTCTTCAGTGGATTGAGACTCAAATTAGTGGACATATTTCCTGAGGGCTCGTTTGTGACAAGAGTAATGGCGAGTTGTAAAGGACAAAGGTCCCGGTTGCCTCACAGCTCTGTCCTCGTCGTCACACGTAGCGGAAAAAGATTCGAGCCAGGTCTGTCTGTAACCAGGTGGACCAGGTGTGTTACTGTCTTTATTGTAGCGCACATGAAGAATCCAGGAAGCCACTTGATATCAATTAACATGACTCAAAAGCACTGATACCGACAAAGACACCACATCCTGCACATGCTGTAGTTCATGAATAAATCATTCAAGTGTAAAAGTTTAATTTTTTTTATTTCACACTGTCAAACACACACACACACTTATACATGCAACATTTATCCGCACATACAGACAAAAGGAAATTGCTGAGGCGTATCCCTTTACTTTCATCTTCCCACCGCTGCAATAAACAAGTTTTTTGGCCTCTTTTTCACCCTGTACTGAGCTTATTATCACTCTGTTGTTTCCCTCGCTCCCTCCACTTCTTCTCTTGCTATTAAATCCCCCCATCCCTTTTTTCCCTCCTCTGCCTTTTTCACATTGCTTTGTCTTGATCATTATCTAATCAACCTTCCTGCGCCATGCACACGTGTTTCAGTACATACAGTAGAGTTAATACTTGTTGTATGTGAGATAATTAAATATATTAATAAATAACATCAACCTTCAGCTTTAAATCAGTGAAGATCAAATACAGAATCACAAAGGATAACCTATAAAAACAAAAATGAAAGAAGCAGCAAAAATAACAGGAGGAGGAGTGAGAGAAGTGTTAAATAAGGGATAAACAAGGTGGACATATGGAGGAGAAAGTGTGTGTGTGTGTGTGTGTGTGTGTGTGTGTGTGTGTGTGTGTGTTGGGGGATGAATGGGGTACCGGGTGATGACAGTCGGGGGCGATGGGATGAAGTTATTCTGATCCTGCTGCGTCAGCCGTCGACACATAATCACCTCTTAATTAAACACTTTTAATCCTCTAGGCCACTTAGACAGAGACAGTGAGGAAGAACAGAGATGGGGGGGTGGGAGAGAGAGACAGACAGACAGACAGACAGACAGACAGACAGACAGACAGACAGACAGACAGCATGGTGGACAGATGGGTGTAAATGTAGATAAAATGTTTATCACTTCACAGCCTAGAGTAAAAAAACTTTTCAGAGGTGTTTGATGGTTGCCAAACTCTTCTTCTTCTCCTCTATGATTTCAACTTTGGGTCTCATCCAAGAGACTTCAACAGACTTCCATTTAAACTGAAAGTCTAAAGTAAAAGCACTTTGAATGTTCCCTAGAAATAGATTGTATATTGCCGTCTCTGTGGCTGGAAACGTCTGTCCGCTCGATGGGTCCGACACTTTCCTCCAGACTGAAATAGATCCGCAATTGTTGGATGTATTTGCATTGAGCTTTTTACAAGCATTCATGGTCTCAGAGGAAGAATCCTACTGGTTTTGAAGATCCCTGATTTTCTTCTTGTGCTACCGTTGGGTTAATGTTTTTGGTTTGTAGTGAAGCACCTTGAAAAACTAATTACTGGAACAATCATCACTAAATACATTAAACAAACCAAGACACACACAAAAAAAACTTCTTCATAAGATTCACATCAAAATTTCATTATGGAAACAGGAAATACAGGCAGATCATTTTAATCCATAGCAGAATACATGGAATCAAAATAATCCAAGACTTTAAAAGATTTCTGGACAGATCCCAGGTTTGAATATTTAAGTTTTTCCAATTTCAAATGAGCCATCACTTCTCTGACTGCCATGAAAATTAGTACAGATATTCCTGGTACCCAGAGGATGAATCCTACTGACTTTGGTTCTGGTGCAACATCAGCTGGTGAAATTTTGACCTTATTCTGTGAAACATCTTCACATCTTCTCGACCGACATTTCGTGGTTCCCAGTGGAAGATTCCCACCGACTTCTTCCCCAGCTCCATCATGAGGTTGGCCATTTTGGAAAGAGAGTGAAAAAAAGTCTCAGAAAGTGTTGGATGGATTACCAGGAAAGTTGTTACTCACATTCATGTTCCCCTGAGGGATGAACCGTAAGGACTTTGGTCATCATCAGATCAGCACTTCAGTTCATCCAATAACTATTCTATAGATCGATGACATTCCCACCGCCCTCAGCTCTACTTTCTACTTTGCATTTAGTGCTAATTGCTACATGTTAGCATGCTAACACGTTAGAATCAGAGGATGACCATGGTGACCATGAACCTTTAAACACCTTCACTGCATGTTAACTTCTTTTTCTTTCTCTCTGGATTTTGAAACTAAAGCTGAATGTGTTGCACAGTATTAAATATTAATTGTTATTTATTCTAAAACTTGCAGATTCATATAATAATGATTGTCAATTTTTCTTATTTATTTGTCCACATGCTGACTTGCCTCCAGCGGAGACATAAATGCACAGAATGCAAAATTTTGACACCAAATTATAATCACTTTATTGCCCTTCAAAGCAATTTCTCTAAACTCATTTATATAATAAATCTAGCAGCTGATAAATCTCCATTATGTGAAAGCGACTCATTTCTGATTCACTGGGTGAATTTGCTCTACATGTGCATGTACATACAGTATATACATGTATATGTTCTGTATATGAAAACACTGTGGCTGCAGGAGTCAGAGAGCAGAGAGGAAAGAGTTCAGCCGATTAGGATGAAAATACACCGAACAAGTTCTGAGCTCTTTCTCTAATGAAGACAGCATCCAAATCCTCCTGTTTCCTCTCCGAGAAAAGAATGATCTGCCTTCCACTCCTCTCCTATTCTCTCCTGCACTCGTTTTCAAGGCGGATATATTTTAAATGCCATGTAAGAGATGAAGTGAGGGATAAAAGTGGTAAGATGTAAAGTCTTAGGATGGCATATTTGACAGAAAGAGAGGAAAGAGGGCGAGAGAGGGAGAAACACAGGGAGGAAGAGTATCGAGGTCATGCCACGGTTACAATGACTGAATCAGTGAAACGGGAAGACAAGGGTTTTTGTGTGGCAACAAAAGACAGCTGATACTGTGGAGGGAAAAGAGAGGAGGAGGGGCTGACAGAGAGGAGTTATTGAACAAAGTCAAAGAACAAGGTAACGGGGAGCGGAGGGAGAAGAGAGGGAAGAGATGAAAACGAGTCGAGGTTAAAAGAGCCATACCTTAACAGTGACATTACTGAGAGCGGGAGAAACAGCAAGAGAGGGAACAAGAGATGAAAGGGGACGATGACAATGAGTGGTGGGTGTGTCCTCGCCAGGCGAAGCCTGAGAGACTGAGGAGATTGAGGAACATGCGTCTGGTGAACGATGAGGAAGAAGAGGGAGGGAAAGAATCCAAAAAAATGTTCAAAAAGAGAGAGAGACAGCGAACAATGTGTGAGAGCTGGGGCGCAAGTGTGGGAATGAAAAGAAGAATAAAAAGAGTGAGAGAAAGCTGGAGAGAAGAGAAGAAGACGGGGGCAACATGCTGCTAGCTGCGAGGGGGACAGCTGGTCAGATGCTGCTCAGCTCTGTTCTGGTGTGGAGAGCCACCCTGAGGACACACACACACACACACACACACACACACACACACACACACACACACACACACACACGCACACACACACACACGTACAGAATGGTTGCATGTACACCTATACATTGCCTATGTCACAGACTGGGTGGGGTGGATGGAGAGCAAAGATTGGGGGACATGGGGGGGGGGTTAGGATTAGTGAAGAAATGAATGGTGAGATGAAAATCAAAAATTTGAAGGAACAATGGAGGAGGATGCTAGAAGAAGAAAAAAGGAAAGGAGGGGAGGAACATCTCCACAGACGAGGGTAAAAAAAAACCATAAGGTGCGTGTAAGTGAGACGATGAGCTGTTATAGTGAGAATAAAGAGATGGAGAGAGTATCAGGCGATGGGATGTGTGGCAGGGGAGGAAGACTGAGAAAGAACAGATGGTGGTGAAGAAGAGCGGGAAGGAGGGACGAAGGCTGGGAAGCTGGGAATGCGCTCCCAGATCACTTATAACTGCAGTCAGCCGTGCGAACACTGCGTCTAATTGTAGCAGCGGCTGCGGCACAGAAATCCTTCTTTCTTTGTTTTGTCAAATTACAGTCAGGTGATTTCAACACCACTGAAAGCAGCCGGGGCTCCGCTGGGTTCTTTTCTTCAGCCGGCTTTGCAAAGGATTTCCCTGTATTACTTTAGACTGGAAAACCTCAAACAACAGAAAGAAGAATCCACAGAGGAAGCGTGAATTATCAAACGCGATCATTAAAATTGAAATCATCGTGTTAAAGCTGCTCACACAGGAAGTTTCTACATGTCACAACGGGAACGATTCTAAGATGAGGGGCTGTCGATGACAAAGCAGGTCTGAAAAAAACATTAACAAGTGAGGTTCAGTGGGAGCCAGAGATAACGTTAGCAAGCTAGGCTAGCTAGCTTCCACTCAGAATGCAGATGCCAAACAGCCAAGCTTGGTGTCCTGTCCCCGGAAATGTCCCTGTGTTTTAACTGTGAATAAAAAACAGACGTCCAGCGTTGTGCTTGTTTTGGCCAACAGAGGGGGGGGGGCTGGTTGTTAGCTACAGCAGCTACAGAAATAAAGCTAAAATCAACAAAATAGAGTTATCCAAATCCTTTTCTTCCTTGTTTTGTTGTTGGCTCTAGGCAGAGAAAAGGTTAGCTGGCTAACTCATTGGTCAGGAGTTTATAACCAGGCAGTAAACTAACGAAAACAAACATACCCAAAGCCCCCCAGCCAGAACTTTGAAAACTGTTTTTATGTTGGAAGAAGTGAAGAAGAAGCTGATTCTCTCACTTCACAAGACAATATTCAAAACTTTTTATTTTATTTTGATCTGTGGACACTTACGAACTAAAGGAATATAAATAATAGATAATATTAGACAATAAGACTTCACAACTGCTTCAAATGTAGGGAATCATCATTCTATCACTCGTTCTTCACTATAGTTTATTGCAGATCAACCAGTTCCTATGGTTAAAACACATGAAACTGGGACTGTCCCCCTTTTTATTTCTTAGGTAAAAACATTGGATATTTTAATGTTGTATTGATGCTGAACTGAATTCATTTGAGAATTCAGGTCACCTTAGAGTGGAAGACAAATCAAATAGCACAATGTTTAAAGTTAGCGAGGAACAAATGTCTTAAAATGCTAATGCTACATAATCTACACTTTGTGTGCTTGCTGAAAAATGGGGGAAAAGGTAATAACGTAACCACTGGCTGATTCATGGGTAACGGCTGCACTGCGATTAAAACTGTGCAAGTACAACTACACACAAAAACAAAACAATGGAACCCATGTCCTATTTGTTCCTGCACTCTGTTTAAAACACTGAATAATAACGATACCTTGGACTGTCTTACACATGCACACATGTACTATTTTATTCAGTAGTTTCCCACAAGTAACCTTCAAACAAGCGATGCCCCTGTGTTAGAGAGGGAAAAGGATTTGGGGGGAGGGGGGTGGGGGGAGTATATATCTGAGCTGGGTGGACTCCACTGGCGGTCTCTTCTGATACAGGAAAGGATTTGCATTTGTGGGGCAGCATTTGCATGTTGCTGGCCTGCGAGGGAGAGGAAAGAGGCAGAGAGACATAAAAACATCTGAGCGAGGGGGGGCGGGGGGGGCGATGGGCTGAGATGGAGGGAAATGGGAGAGGCAGAGAAAAGAGAGAGAGAGAGAGAGAGAGAGAGAGAGAGAGAGAGAGAGAGAGAGAGAGAGAGGAGGAGGGAGATAGGATCAGTGTGACATTGAAATCAAAACAAGGAAATGAGTATCATGGGAGCCTGCAGGACGGGTGTTAAGTGAAAAGACGTACTATAGGCAGGGTGTGGGGGTGTGTGTGTGTGTATGTGTGTGTGTGAGAGAGAGAGAGACAGAGAGAGAGAGAGAGAGAGAGAGAGAGAGAGAGTGTTTGTTTACATCTGTGCGCCCTTGATTTCTGAGGATCGTCACTACAGAGCCACATGGGGCCAGTGCCAATTATATCCGCATTGACAGAGAGAGAGAGAGAGAGAGAGAAGAGAGAGAGAGAGACAGTGAGAGAGAGAGAGAGGAGGAGGGAGATAGGATCAGTGTGACATTGAAATCAAAACAAGGAAATGAGTATCATGGGAGCCTGCAGGACGGGTGTTAAGTGAAAAGACGTACTATAGGCAGGGTGTGGGGGTGTGTGTGTGTGTGTATGTGTGTGTGAGAGAGAGAGAGAGAGAGAGAGACAGAGAGAGAGAGAGAGAGGGAGTGTTTGTTTACATCTGTGCGCCCTTGATTTCTGAGGATCGTCACTACAGAGCCACATGGGGCCAGTGCCAATTATATCCGCATTGACAGAGAGAGAGAGAGAGAGAGAGAAGAGAGAGAGAGACAGTGAAACAGAGCAAACATATCTTAAGAATATATTCGTGTACATGTGTGTGTGTGTGTGTGTGTGTGTATGTTCATTTGAGCGTGAGAACAGTCACTCAGCCGTGAAGGTACAGTACAGTTTGTTCATCAGGTGGCCCACTTGTCTTCCTCACCCTGACGTCTGAATGACTGACAGGACTCCAGAGCCCCCCCCCCCCCCCCCCCCCCCCCCCTCCCCCATCCAATCTGTCCGCCGTTTTTTTATTGGAATTGGCATCTGACAGGAAGTGTAGGGGGGAACCAGAATTGACTGGTCCCGACCTCCGGGACACCGCGGCCCTTTGACTGACCCTCGCCACGCACAAGTGTTGCGGAGTAACACATTTGCATGGGATCATGGGGGGGGGGGGGGGGGCGTGTTGAACCACACTTGGCAGCTGTGACACATCAACGGAGACGGTAGCGTGTCTCCATGTCACTGTAAGCAAGTGGCAAACCACCATGAAAGCGTCGAAGCCGGTGCACGAGAGAAAGAACTGGAGATTATCACCTGAAGAAAATGTTTCGTTCTAAACTCTTTACTTTTGCTCACTCCAACAACTTTGGTCTATTTTCTGTTCATAGCTGAATCCTCTTTATATTCTGTATAAAAATACTGGTTTTATTTCATTTTCTTTTTAAATTCAAAACAAGAAGACATCTGACTCGGGGGGGGGGGGGGGGGGGGTGTTTACCTCGCCAGCTGACGTGGTTATTTTACAAGAAAATAAACAGATAGCAGAATGAGCTCACTGCACACATCTGTCTTGTATTAGACGGACTCCAGTGTGTTACCCCCGTTCATTCAACCCAACACATCTTCTTCTCCCAAACTCCATTTTCCACTTCCTCTCCATCTCAGCTCGTTACGTGTCGACGTTTTCTCTCCTGCTTTCCTCTGTTTCTGTTTCTCTCTCTTGACCTTCAATAATCTATTATTGTCTGACATCCAGGGGAGAAATGTCAGTCTGTTTTTCCCTCCTCTACATCAACTTCACCCCCCCCCCCCCCCAACATCCAAAACACCCACAATACAGTGCGTTTTTGTGTTTCTCACTCACAGATTTTCATGAATTCCTTTTGATGATTTTCACTGAAAAGTCTCTTTGACTCTCGTTATCTCTCCTGTTTGTGATTTCCATCTTCGGTGTTAAGTTTCAAAAGTGAGATTTTAGATTTTTTAGGGTGGTGACGCTTGAATCTCACCAGATGTAGCAGATATACAGAAGGGTTGAGACCCTCCCCCCCCCCCCCCCCCCCCCCCATTGTTAGGGCGGATAAATCAGGTGTAAATCTGCTGTATAATCTTACAGCGCTCTGTCTCTTCTCCAGTTCCCTCTCATTAGCCGGCAATCTTCTCTCATCCTCTGCCCTCCTTCTGCTCACAACCACGCTTCCCTCGAGGTCTCTCTCTATCACCCTCTCCACTCTTTTTCTGTCATCTCTCTCTCTCTCTCTCTCTCTCTCTCGCCTCTCCTTATATCTCCCCTCGTCTTTCTTTGACTCTTTAAATCATAGCCTGAGTGTTTGCGGACGGAGCCGTCTGATCCCTCATTTTCCGACTGAACTCTAAAGTCGCCCAGAAATGATCACAGAGCCACAGTAAATAGACCTGATGTTCCTTTTGGTGTTGTTAGGAGTTCAAGAGTTGAGTGGAACTAAGTTGAAAGGAAACTTTTGGGGTTACAGGGACAAAACCTGGAGGCAGCGCGAGGGAAGTAGAGAGAGAGAGAGGGACAGAGGAAAACAAAAAGGAGAGAAAAGGACGAGTTAGAAGAACAAATAAGTTCATGTTTGACCTCATTTCATGTGAATATAAAGGAAACTAATATTCCCAGATTTAATTCAAAAGAGAAGAGAAACCCACACTACAGGAGAAACATGAAACCATAAAAACAGAAGTGCAGGATCATCAAATCACCGTGCGAGCGAGCGCGTGGACTCGGATGCTCCCGCTCTGTTCATCACAGCTCTGTGAAGATCTGTCGCCACTGCTGAAAGTCAACCAACTCACAGAGGGGAAATATCCAGAAGAGGCTTATTAATAAGCCAGGGCAGCAGCAGATTACAGCTTTAGCGAGCCGCCAAGACAATGAGCGAGAGAAACAAACAGGCAGACGCGGTCGGACAGACGGAAACAAAAGGCAGAGGGTCGCTGACTTGATTGGAAATATTGGATGCTCATATTGTGTGATGCAAACTTGGGCGCAGAGAGTAAAAGCACTGACGGACGTGTCGACGAGGAACCAGCAGGAACCGCCCCACAGTGAAGTTAGCTAATCCATTTTTAAAACACCTTTTGTGATTAACTTTTTATAGACGAATGCATTTGGTGTTTGATAGCAGCCACTTATGTTCTTTCTTCTGTTTTTCTTTTTCTTTATTCATTCAGCTCTTTCACAGATTCTTTTATTTTCTATTTGTCTTTCCGTTTTGTCATTTCTGGACCTTTTGACCTTTAACCCCTGAAGACTCTGAGGTCACGTCTTCCATATTTTCCTCTGGGAATTTTATCAACTCAGGAGTTCACTCTGATATCACCAAGACAACAACAGGCCGCTCTGAGGCACAGCGGCACTCTGAGCTAAATGCTAACATCGGCTAACACGGACACAGTGACGATGCTAACATGCTAACATGTTTAATATTCACCACGTGTGACCTCCTCTTTAATGTCATGGTCAAACTTCTGAGGGCGTGGAGACGCTTTTAGATGTTTTATTATTTTACTTTAATAGTCACACGTTCCGTCATCGTGACACTTGTGGATGGAATTATAGTGAAAATATATTATTCTCCCTTTTTGCCGCAGGAACGCTGCGAGGTCCCGAGACCCCGCTCTGAGATCCACTGCTCTAGACTATCTGCTGTGCCTGACCCTGCAAACACCTTTTGCTTTGTAACCCAGTGAAACACACAGTCACACAACATGGCAGGTGTGTGTGCTAAAGAAAAAGGTCTGATGAACAGACTGAGAACGAATGTAAAGGACCGTCGCTTGTTAGGGTGAAAATAACACACCCACAGTCGAGCTGCAGCTGCTGCAGAGGACGAGTGTGTCCACAGATGTGTGCAGATGTGTGCAGATGCACAAGTGGGAGCAGAGTATCTTCAGACACATGCAGACTGCATCTGAGTGTGTTCGCCTGCGTGTGTGTGTGTGTGGCTGCATTGATCCAGTGCGATGCCAGGGATATTTTCTCTCAGTCATTTGAAGGACACCAGATCCCCGCTGTGCATGCACACGCACACACACAAACACACACACACACACACACACACACACACACACACACACACACACACACACACACAGAGCAATGGCAGCCATGGTGGATAGTGTTGACATACGATTTCTAAATTGCAGCTGAATAGAGACAAATGACGAAGCACGTTGGCAAGATTATTGTGTATTTTCTTAATATGTGTGTGTGCGCGCGCATGTGTGTGTGTGTGAGCGCGCATGTGTGTGTGTGCATGTGTGTGTGAGGTTAGATTGTGTGTGTATGCCTGCAGCCACCCCTCCCCCGAGGGTCAACCATTATGGATTGACACATTTTTACACATTCGACCTTAAAAATCCAGGGAGTGACGGAGTGTGTGATGTGCATGTGTGTGATGTGCATGTGTGTGATGTGCATGTGTGTGATGTGCATGTGTGTGATGTGTGTGTGTGATGTGCATGTGTGTGATGTGTGTGTGTGATGTGCATGTGACGCTTCGGGTCCAGCTCAGTGGTTTTTTTTCTACATCCAAAAGAGCTTTGTGTTATTGCTGTTCAGGTGTCAGACGTCACGATGAGAGAGTCTTTAAACCTCGGGGGTTAAAGAGACGGTGAGAATGGCGAGTCTTTCACTGTGCACGCACGCTAAAGGCGCTTAGCGCCACTTCACGAGCGAGGGTGGCATTTTAATGTGCACGGAGCGACGAGCAGTGAGGCAGTTCAAAGGGAGAATGTGGATTTCCATGGATGTGAGGAGCGTGTGAATGTGTGTGCACATGTGAGCGTTTGTGCATGTGTCTGTTGGACGCTGATATGAGCCAGTGCTGAGCCCCTGAGTGAGGTGCAGTCCGTGGCTATACATTAAATGGCCCGGATTAGCCCCAACTGCTGCAGGCTCACTGATAGTGTTACTGTTATGGAGCAACTGGGAGGATCGGGCTCCATTTCTGCCCCGTTATTCCGTCATAATGAGGCATAACCCCTCTCATAGAGGACTCAGAGGTTTCCTGCTTAATGCATCAGGCAAAGGGCAGCACTTGTGCCGACTACCAGGGAGGGAGACGACGGAGGGGAGAGAGGGAGAGAGAGAGAGAGAGGGAGAGAGGGAGAGAGAGAAAATGCCAGGAAAAGAAACAGACGGTTTAATTCAAGTTCGACAATGTCAGTTAAGTGCTAAATTAAATTAATATAATCTAAAAGTAAAATAACTGTAATAGATAAAGCTTCAACAGACTGTTGTTTCTGTCTAAAACAAAAATGCAATAAGGATTTAATTTTACCCAGAAAACCTCCAGGACGAGTCTGTGTTTCCACCCAAAATCAACTTTGGTTATTTTGCCCTCGAGTTTTAAACAAACTCAGATTATAGTGACATCGACTGTTACTCACCAGAACCAGTCCTCTTCATTCACAGGTGGGGGGGGGGGGCTTTAAAACAATGAGCATGATATTCAAACCTGTAAAGGAAACATATGTTAAATATCAATAAGACATGTAAGTTTGATAAGAGCTCCTTTAACGTCTAAAAGAAAAACTCAAAACCTTGATATTCCATGAGACAGGAACATCTCAGCTCATTGATTGGCTCAGACCGCTCCATGCCCCGCCCCCCTTTCTCTCAGACTAAACAACAACAACAACAACAACACATTTAGTCTTTGCGAACAGAAATAAAGTCTGACATCTCTTTCCCGTTCAGAAATAAGTTTATTTGGAAGAGAGATCCGGTCACATGTGGAGACGCAGGTTAATACCAGGTGTGAACAGGGTGTCGTCTGCTTCACTTCCTGTTTCTACGTCTCCCTGAGTGTTTACATTGGATCAGCTGTTTCTGGACCGTTCCGCCCGTGTCACCTTGACCGTTTGTCCAGCTGTGACCTGTTTTCGTCAAAGGGGAAAAGCGGCACTTCGCCGAATGGCCGCTCGAGTCCGACTCACGTGTTGAAATGTCCAGCTGAACTAGTCGCTTCATCTCTTATTGTTCCACGCCTCACTGAGGATCCGTGTCCCGTGTCCTGTTCCCTGGCGACTGGACTCGCTCTCCGTAATCAAACCGGCAATCTGGTACAAGCTCAGTGTCGCAATTACAAGCCTAAAGATGATACCAGATTAAAGGAAAACCTTGTATCTCCACGAAGCAACTAAAGCGACAAAACACTGATTGTTTTCATTTCCATTTTCTCCGGTTCGGGGCCAAACTTGAACATAATTCGGCTTAGTCCTGCAGGCGTGAAGCGTTTCATCAATGATTGGAAAATAAGCTGTTGTAGAAGATTAAAGGTGCCAGGTTTTCACAGGACACGACTGATTCAGGAGCACAACTCTGCAGAGGAGGAGGGGCCTTTGATAACCACGTCTCCTGCTGCCCGTGAAGGCTGCTCCGACTGAGAGCTGAAATTGATGCTAGTTATCACTAAAGAAACAGTGGCTGAGCTGAGCTCTGCATGGCAGCTGTGTGTGTGTGTGTGTGTGTGTGTGTGTGTGTGTGTGTGTGTGTGTGTGTCTGTGTGTGTTTGTGTGTGTGTGTGTGTGTGTGTGTGTGTGTGTGTGTGTGTCTGTGTGTGTCTGTGTGTGTGTGTGTGTGTGTGTGTCTGTGTGTTGTGTCTGTGTGTGTCTGTGTGTGTCTGTGTGTGTGTCTGTGTGTGTGTGTGTGTTGTCTGTGTGTTTGTGTGTGTCTGTGTGTGTGTGTGTCTGTGTGTGTCTGTGTGTGTCTGTGTGTGTTTGTCTGTGTGTGTCTGTGTGTGTGTGTGTGTGTCTGTGTGTGTGTGTGTGTCTAAACTAAGCCAAACGTTGGTGTAACATATCTGATTGAAATCAGTCTCACAACGGAAAGCCAGAGCTCCTGGAAAGCAGCATGGGAGTCCTTGGCACACACACAAGAACACACACACACACACACACACACAACAGACACACAGACACACACACACACAGAGAAGAAAAAGGAACCACAATGAGCAGCACACACCTTAAGAGTCACAAACACACAGACTCTTGCACATGTGAGCACAGCACATAAAAATGACAACAAACGTAAATGATGCACACACTTTCTCTCTCTCTCTGTCCAGCACACACACACACACACACACACACACACACACACACACACTCACACTCACACTCACACTCTGCCACATCACATCACGTCATCTCAGAGAGCGTGTTTAACCTAATCACACTCATCCATGCGTGAGCCTCAGAGGGGGAGTCAGGTCTGTTATGACAGCCGATGTGCCGTGTGACGGCCACGGGGGTTTAAAGAGCACCGACCAGCAGTCTGCTTTTAATACACACTCACACACACACACACACACACACACACACACGAGGGCTGCGGCTCCTACGTCCAATCAGATTAAACCTCACTGGGAAATGTTTTGTTTATCGTCTCAGTGGTTTGGGTGATTCAGTGTTTACCTGTGGGGAGACGGGGGTGGGGTGGGGGGGAGAGAGAGAGAGATCATCATCTCTGTAAATATCAGATAATAAAATCTGGCATCAAATGTAAAAACAGATCGGGATCAGTAATAAACTAGTTCTGCTAAAAGCTAACTAGCCGAGCTCAGCAGAGTAGCATTAGCCGCCATGCTAGGTTAGCCTCTGGAACCAGTGTGACGTGCTGCGGTAAATATTATCGTTTATTAAACTGGTTCGTTAGTTCAAGGGAAGCTGCAGAGGAAAGAATAAAACCTTTTGTTCGTGGACACTTTCAGATTGTCTAAACACAGAGTTCAACTAAAGGTGTTTTTTATTCCTCGGCGTCGGCGCCAGTCAGAGCAGCCATCTTGTTTTCAGGTCGTCCGTCTCATTCTCGTGGACACGATGTCTCAGTGACTGTGTGGAACTTCTTCAAGTTTGGCACAAACATCCACTAGGGCTCAAGGGTGAACTGGTCAAAGGTCAAGGTCACGGTGACCTCAGAAAACACTTTTTTAGCCATTTACTCAAGACTTCACACAGATGGTTCATATTTTCTGACTCTGGATAAACAGGGATGTGAGCTGGAACTAGTGCGAGTGGCGGAGGGATACGACCACGAGGAGGCGATTGTAGTTTTCTGTAAGGTCTGTGACAATGATTAATAATCAGTGTAAAAAGGGATCAATTAAACCTGCAGTAATCAGTACACACTGTCATACCATCACCTTTCAGCTGACGAGCTGAGCTTCTCCAGTGACAGCAGCATTATCATCAGCTGTATCAGGATCACCTGCCTCTTAAACAGCGTCAGGCTCCACTGAGTTTCTGCAGAGTTTACAGCGGAAACCAACAGTGTGAGAGTCACATGTTTAAATGTCTTTCACTAAAGATTCATTCATGAAATTAAGACGACTGCTTTTTCCCTGCACGTTTCAGTTTGGCCAAACGCAGAGCAGCTAAATGTGTGTTCAGGTGTTTATGATAAGGTTTGATTCATGAGACGTCACATTTTAAACTGTTTCTGAGTTCTCTTATATTGAGTCGGAGTCATAGATACTACAGTAGTTACATCAATCAAACAGACCTTCACGAGTGTGTGTGTGTGTGTGGTGTGTGTGTGTGTGTGTGTGTGTGTGTGTGAGAGAGAATGTGAGATTGTCATATAGCAAAGTGAAGCCATATACCACTGCCAGTATACTGCTGTGTAAGTGACAGATATCATTTATCTAACAGCAGTGGAAGGAGGGACGTGCTCACACACACGTCACACACACACACACACACACACACACACACACACACACACACACACACACACACACACACGCACACACACACACACACACGCACGCACAATGTCATATTTTTGTCATTGTTAAAACCAAATTTCTCTCTTAATGAATCATTAATCCACAAACATTAACATAATCCCATGTTGGATGTCATTCACCCCCCCCCCCCCCCCCCCGAACTGACGGTGCTCATCCTCATCATCAACTCTCTCGCCATATGTCGACACACACTGCCGCAATCCCATCCTGCCAGTTACAGAACAGATCTGCAACACGAGGACGAATCAGCGCATCGGTTACACCTCACACTGAACCCATCTGCGTCTGGGTGCAGTCTGGGTAATGAACCACACCCACACACACACCCACACACACACACCCACACACACCCACACACACACACACACACACACACACACACCTGGACATAACACGTATGTGTACAGTAATGGCGCCGCTCTGTCCACGTCATTTTTCATAAACACTCTTGAACCCAGACGCCTCGGCGGGAAGGAGGCAGGTGATTCACTGCGAACTGACTCGGTATCGGTGATGTCATCGCTCTGTCCTCTCACCCTTTGCTGCTTTGCCTCTTTGACTCTTGGGTAATGGTCTTTTTCTGTATCGTTGTCCACCTGTCACCGCCACCGCCACCGCCACCGCACGTCCTGCTGTCAATCAACATCCTTCTTGATGCCTCCAAGGACGGGAATCGCTCCATCGTGTTCTGAGTCGAGGCTGCGAGCAAGATGTTCCCACTGGTGTTAATGACATTTAATGAAACCCGGAGGGGGGGGGGGGGGGGGGGGGGGGGCTGAGTCTCTCTGATGTTTCTCTTCTCTCTTGATGCTCTCTGCTCCTTCACCAGTCACGAAACCTCGTCAGTACAGAGAGGAGAGAGAGAGAGAGAGTTAGCATAACAAACAACCTAAACAATTAAAAGATGCTAACTGCGCTAACCGTCCTGATACGTCTGCTAGTTGCAGATTTTTTAATGCACATGTTTCCTCATCTCACCATCTTGATACTCTCTGCTCTTTCACCTGTCCACCTGCAGGTGGTGGGCGGGGCTCGTACACACCTGACACACGACGCTAACTTTACCTGTCAGAGAAATGTGACAATGTGGAAATACTCGAGTAAAATATAAGGCCCCGACAGCTGTAGTTCGGTCTGCAGCTTGAGTGAATGAGTTTACTGGACATGCCGCAGTTTAACACAGTTTCATCCAAGCGGCTTCATCACATGTTGGTTCGTCTCCTTTGTTTTAAGACAAGAAGCAGCTTTAACGAAGTAGATCAGGCACCTTAATGCAGGCTGTTGTACTCAGGTCCCGGTGTGTAACTAACTATTGTACCATTGTAAAATATTCACTCACTTCAATGGCCAGTTGTTGCAGCTGCTGGAAGAGAGAAAGGGAGCTGTAAACACACGCTGAGAGAATCAGACTGAAGGGTGAAATCGTGTCGCACTGACCTGCTGCTGCTGGGACACTGCGACGCAGGATCTGTTAAGTTTTTATAACGCAGCGATATTTAATGTGCACCGAGGCGTCGCTGCTTGTGCGTGTGTGTGGCAGCGAACGAGCGGGAAGCTGAAAGAAAAAAGACAATGAATAAATCACAGACAGACGGATGAGGAGATAGCCGGAGAAGAAGCCACGGAGCAGGGCGGGAAAGCGACGGAGAGATAACGCAGAGGTAGAAGAAAAAAGAAGAGAAGACGTGACGAGGAACAGTGAGGGAATGAGATACTCAGAGACGGAGCGAGGAGGAAGACCAGCAGAGGGAACAGTTCCCTGGAGACTCGGCGCTATTGATCTGAGCCTGTTGCTTAGAGAGAGTTTCTCTGAGATCAGGGCGAGCGCTGACACAGCCATCACAGTGCATTATGGGGGATCAAAGAGGGGCCAACGTTGGCCACCGTGCAGGAGCTGACGCCTGAGGGGGAGGAGGTGAGAAGAGGGTGGGGAGGTGGGTGGGAGAGGAGAAAGAGGAGGAGGAAACACGCACTCCTAAACAGAATTTTCAATCACAGCCTGTCATTGGCTGTGGCATCTCTATCGTTCACCATGGCACGGGGGGGGGGGGGGGGGGGGGGGGGGGGTTAGAGGCGGCGAGGGTGAAGACACGAGAGAGGAGAGAAAACTAGAGCAGTAAGTGAAGGAGTGATGGTGAAGGAGTGATAGCTAAGATGCCAAAAAATGAAGAGATATTGGAGAGAAAGTGCATGTAGCTGTGTGTGCACGTAGGAACATGTGTGTGTGTGTGTGTGTGTGTGTGTGTGTGTGTGTGTGTGACAGATGGAAGCAACAGGGTGACGATGAGGTGAGAAACATGGAGGGACTCGGGGAGAGAAAGAGAAAGTGAGAAGGACGAGAGGCAGATAAGAGAAAGTACGTTTGTGTGAATGTGTGGAAGTTAAACCTCTTCAAACCTCCACTCCTTCTTCTCCTCCGTTCGCTCCTCCTCTTCCTGCTCTCATCCATTTCTGCCTTTATTTTGACTTCTGTCTCTGCGCATCCCTCCGTCCTGTGTGTGAAATGTCACTGGACAGTTTACATGTGCTCGCTGCAGAGGGAGAGAAATGTCAGGAAGGAAGGATACATAGATAGATAGATAGATAGATAGATAGATAGATAGATAGAAGCTGAGCAGATAAAAGAGGCGACAACAGCAATCATAAATGATGTTGCATGTATGTGGAAAAACAGTGTAAATCCAGATTGATGTGGCTGTTTGTGTCTCTAACTGTGTAATACTGGAGCTTTGACTACGAGCTGCAGCGAGAGCTGAGCAGCTACAGGCCGACGGAGCAGAGAGGTTTTTAAATGAGCCAATAGTCCTCATAAGTACAGATGGTCATGCCCGTGTGATTTGTGTGTGTGTCCGGCTGAGCTCAGCGTGTGTGTTGTAGCACACACACACACACACAGACACACACACAGACACACACACAGACACACACACACACACACACACACACACACACACACACACACACACACACACACACACACACACACACACACACACACACACACACACACACACACACACACACCCTGAGGTGGTACACTTCACCCGGCCCGTCTCCATCAATAACAGGCTGAATCACATGTTACAAAATGTCACCGCCCTGACCTTGGCATATGAAGTCACCACTCTCCCTTATCGACGTGCGGGGACATTTTGGAAGGAGGGTCAAGCAAAAGTGGAATTGAATTATTTATTTATTTATTTATTTTTGTTAATATGCACTTTAAGAAAGTGACATGTTTAAAAAAGCAGCGACCTTCAGAGCGCCGGGGAAAGTCGGGGCAGAAACTGGAGTCGGTTAACCTCGTTCCTCTGGAGCCGACCTCCTGCCCGCGCTGCGTCTGCGCCGGGCGGCTCTCGGGAGACGCCGCGCCGAACCTCATGAATGAAAATGAGTAAAAATGCAGTAAAGAAAAAGATGGTCACAGCCGTGTGAGGAGCAGGTCACTGAAGCTGATGCATGTGCTTTTACAGGTGTCTATAGACACATTCTTTTCACCTGGCGGTGTGGCGGGAAAAAGCACAGCTGTTCCCTGGTAACGTTAACAGTGGCTCTCCTGTTTTATTGCCCTATTAAGCCACTGAGTGTTTTTCCATTCTGCTGTTTTTATGCACATTTTCAAATTGCACTATAAAAAAAGAAAAAAGAAAAACCTGAATGGAAACGCTGGAGAAACGTGGCAGAAATACTGAAATGTTGTTGTATCTGTAAAACGAGAGGCGACAAAGTGCAGCAGAAACAGACAGAACGCGTCACATGATGCATGAGACTTATTCGTCACCCGACTGATGAGATGAAAAACGACAGATGGAAACATCAGATCTGTGTGGAGGAGCGACGAGGAGACACTCTTCAAACAAACAAACAAACAAACAAACAAACAAACTCCACATTTCCATCATGTTTTCTACATTAAATCTCCATCAATCATTTAATCACCTCACCTCGTTACGCCCTCCTCTTTCTCTATTGTTTCACGGTGTGTGGATGATTAGCACACGAGCTGTATATCTCCTAATGTCGTGGAAACAAATACACATGCTCTTATTTTGGAAGATTTGGCCGTCGCGTGAGCTTCATTAACTCTGAATGTTTTTATTTTATCAAATACGTCAGTGAATCAAGTAAAATCAGATATTTTTATCATGTTGAAAGTGGACTGAGTTATAATGGAGAGTGCGGTTGTGAAACACCGTTATAATTCACCACGATGGATAGAATACCCAGAATTCAAGAAACATGAGAGGCTGAAACATGAAGCTGCAGTTCCTCTAACGGCCACTAGAGTCTGGCTCCAGCAGTGAGTCAGTCCCCATAGACTCCCATGTTAAAATGTCCAACTTTACAGCAGAAATAAACATGTTTACAGCCTGGTACAAAAACTGTTTTGGTCTCTAGAGCTAATTTCCTCCTTCATGACACCTGTTTATACAACTCACCTGTTTACATTTTATTAAGGACTAAAGTTATGGAGAATTGAGGGCGTGGCCTCTTTGAGTGACAGGTGGGTGAGCGTGTGCTTGCCACAAACCAGCATGCACCGAAGCCTTGGCTCAACACGCCGTTTCTCCATTTTTGGATTGGCCGGGAATTAGGGGGTGGAGTCAGGTACTGCCAAGATGGCGACGGCGGAGCAGCTCTCTCTGAGCTTTAAATCCGCTGTTCGGAAACCCGTGGGTGACGTCACGGAGGCTACATCCATCTTTATTCACAGTCTATGGTTCAGGTTTGGATAGGAGGGTGGACGATGGGTCGGTCTCAGTAGAGACACTGCAGTTTGACTTTATCTGCAACAAACCCAACAACAAAGCTGCAGTCAAATCCTTCGCTTCTGGACCCAAACACCAGAACCCGACACACCGCACCGGTACGAGGTCGTCCGCAGCTGAAACACTGAAACACAAAGGAAGAGTGGAATCGTAAATCAAAGCGTTGCTCGAAGCCTTTCATCGTTGGAGCAGGTCTTTTTGAGAATGGAGAAGTCATTCATAAAAGTGAGAGCAAATCATCTCAGCAGTCGGGCTTATTTTTAGTGTGGTGGCCCACATTTCACACTACCTGAAGGATGACAGCGCATGGAGAGAGGGGATGTGTAATTATTCGGAGGTGGCTAGACCCTTATGTCCTCTCGCTCTCCCTCTCTCGCTCTCCCTCCCTCTCCCTCCTTCTCCTCTCAGATGGAGGATCCAGCTGCCAGAGTAAGACAGAATCCACAAATCACTGCCTTTGGGGAGCAAGTAAAAAAAAATAAAAAGAAAGTGGGGTAGAGACGGATAGGAGGGAGGAGGACGAGGTAGGGTGAAAAACCGATGGGCACGGTTGAAGCAGTCGGACGATAAGTAATGTATGGATCGGTTTCTAACTTTGTAAAGTGATGAGAGGACGAGTGAAGACGACAACACGAGACAGCAGCTGGATGCAGAGATGCAGATTTCTCTTCTTTTGTCGTCCCTCTCTCTTCCTAAACCATCTGCTGCCTCCGTCTCTCTTCACGTGCTGCTTCTCCCCCTCTCTCTCTCTCTCTCTTCATCTTCCTGCGTCCCTCGTGCCATCACACCTCTATCACGGCATAAATCACGCTCTTCCTCTTTCTTTTCCTCACTCTCTGTCGTTTCCTCCCACCTCTTCCTCCACCCTCTCCGCAGGGTATATAGCAGCCAATTAGCAGTCTGTGCAGAACATGCTAACAGCCCTCAAACACCCCCCGCCCCCCCCCAAACTCTACAACCCAGCTCCCTCCCAGGTGGCCTTTGCAGCACTGACCCAGTCCACCATGTTAATCGGGGATCGGTCAGAATACACCAAGATGGAGGCAGGAATAGATTGTGAGGTGGTGGTAACGGGGGGTTGTTTGGATGGAGGGTGATTTGAAGGTCAAACACAGGAGTGCATGCACACACACACACACACACACACACACACACACGAGTCAGTCTGAGAGTGCGTCTGTGGAGCATCAATCACTGTTAGACATGGTGGGTGGGCAGACGAGCAAGAGATTCACGCTTTAGGAAACACAGAGAGGAGCTGGCTCCTGATCCGACAAGACAAAGGGACTGAGGAGTGTGTGTGTGTGTGTGTGTGTGTGTGTGTGTGTGTGTGTACATACTGATTGTGCACAAGTTGTGTGTGTTTGTATGCAGTCCTCACAGGCGGTGCACGTGACCAAGGTGTTTATGTGTGTTGCTTCTAAAGTATGAGGCAGAGGAGTTAAACCCACCGCAGGAAAACAAGCTCGCTCGAGCGCAAAGCGTCTCTCACAACAGCGGCTGTTTGTGTCGTGTTCTTCTTCTTCTGCTGTGAGGTGTTGGCTTCAAATCTTCCTCTAATATTATTCATAGTGAAGAAGAGAAGAAAGAAAAGATGCTGCGCTCTTATTTTACTTTCTCTTTCTTCTGGCACTTCTTTCTATCCCACCTTCTCCCCCTCTCAGGTACATTATTATAAATGTTAATACTAATGGACATTTACAATCTGATTTTTTTATAATTCAAATTCACATGACTATTTCATGGTTTCCAAATATAGTAAATACAGGAAGTTAAACTGAGAGTTTTCCATTTGAGGAGGAGATAAAATGGCGCCTCAGTCTCTCTGGGAGGGGGTGTGTGCAGACAATCAGAGAGACTGAGTGAGTGAAAAGATTTGTCGACTCAAAAACTACAAAATCAGGTGTCGGCCACACAGACAGCTGGAAAGGAATCGTTGCACATTTTGGGAAATATTCTTATTTGCCGAGATGATCGATAAAACTGAACGAGGAGTTAGCTTAGCTTAGCTTAGCGCAAAGACTGTGAACAGGGGGGAAACAGTTAGCCACTGTCCACAGGTAAGAAACTCCACCTGTCAGCACCTGTAAAGCTCCTTATTTAACACTTTACGTAATGTCAAAATAATACATATTATAAAATGTAACTAGAGTCAGCGCCTCGTGGTCGTATCCCTCCGCCACTCTGACTAGTTCCAGGTCACATCCCTGTTTATCCACTCAGATAAAATATGAACCATCTGTGTGAAATTCGGTCATAAGTTCTGTGAAGTCTTGATTAATGGCTAAAAAAGTGTTTAATGAGGTCACCGTGACCTTTGACCTTTGACCACCAACGTCTAATCAGTTGATTCTTGAGTCCAAGTGAATGTTTGAGCAAAGTTTGAAGGGATTCCCTTGAAGAGTTCTGGAGGTGTTGCCGTGACCTTGACCTTTGACCTTTAGCCACCAAATTCTAATCAGTTCGTCCTTGAGTCCCAGTGAATGTTTGTTCCAAATGTGAAGAAGTTTCATCCAGGTGTTACTGAGATATCGTGTCCACGAGAATGATTGGGCGGACGACCTGAAAACAAGATGGCTGCTGCTCTGACTGTCGCCGAGGAATAAAATAAACAAAGGAAGCGTTCTGTACCTTTCAGTGGGTTTATTTTGTACCAGGACAAAGAGGCACATTTTTGTCACTAGGGGAACAGAGATGTTCGTTTAGACGTCCAGACAAGAAAGTACAAAAACGTGCTGAACCCAGCTGCGGAACATCTGGAGCCACGAGGCCTTTGTTCCTCTGTAGGTGGGTTCCTGTTCTCTCACTCCTCCGTGTTCACAGATCCTCCTCACCTCGGCTGCGTGAGTCAAACATTAACACGTTTCACTGCACCTCCAGTTTAAAAGCTGGAGAAACAGATGCAGGATGAAAACTGTGCTCCTCACATCCTGCCGCTTCTCACCTACATGGGTTTAACCCCCCCCCCCCCCCCCCCCCCGGTCTGTAGTTAATATTCTTGATCAGTCGCTCCGGGCCAAGGGTTGTAACGGGAGTCGTCAAGTGAAGGACGGCGCTGGTTGGCTGCTGAGTTTTATGGTGCAGCGTGAAGTCAGTCGGCTGAGCGGCTCCAGCGAGGAGAGAATATGGATGAGATCATTCCTGCACAGACACAGAGACCCGACACAACGGCTCACACACACCTGTTTATTAATGTGTGTGCACACACCCCCACAGAGGAAAGCTTGACTCACACACACACACACACACACACACACACACACACAAGCACACACAGAGTCAGGAAGCAGCAGCACCTGATCCACCTCGTCAACAGCTGCGGTGTTTCATGACGAGTGTGTGTTGGAAGCTCTGGACACGAACTCACACACACCGACTGACTGAAGATTATTTTTTAAAAAAAAAGAAAGATTATTATTGATCGATAAGGAGACGAGGCTCACACACCGTGGACACAGATTGGTCAAGATACGCATAACCTCATGTTTACAACCAATAACAAACAACTAGGAGACACACATTTACATATGTACGACTTACACACACGTCCTTGAACACGAGACAAGTTACTTAAAACCTCAACCCACATGTGACCTCTTGACCTTTCAGATAACCTCTACTGCTAACGATGCGTTCAGTGTCACAGAGGAAACTGGAGACTGAATGAGTGGTTAACTAATAACTTCAACTCCACATTTCTTTGGTATTTAAATGATGAATCGACCATTTGATCCTCTGTTTCTTTCACAAGTGGCTTCCACACACACACACACACACACACCACACACACACACACACACACACACACACACACACACACGCTTTGAAACATCCACAGTCAAAAGATCAGCCATGGTCAGTGGATGGAGACGTGTTGGTTTCATCCATTAAATACAGGTAGCCAATGAATCTGCATTTCTTTTTCCCATGAGTCAGTGCAAGACTGTGTGTGTGTGTGTGTGTGTGTGTGTGTGTGTGTGTGTGTGTGTGTGTAAACCTATTTGTTCTGCAGGACTGTTGATGGTTGTCCAGTAAATGAGGAGCATCCCGCTAACAAGTACAGGGTCACTCAACTCTGGATAAACCTACACACACTCACACACACACACACACACACACACACACACACACACACACACACACACACATCATTGAGTATCACTGTCATCAACAGTTACACATCAAATTATATCACAAGAGATTGCTCTCACTGCAGGAGACAAAACTATTAAAGTGACACTGAGCAAAGGCAGCTCTTGTGTAATAATGGGCTTCTAACATGTACATCTATATATATATACACACACACACACACACACACACACACACACACACACACACAGTGTTTTCCTTTCCTCTGTATTACTTTCACTTCACTGTCTATAGTTCCCTCCTCCGTCTCTGTTTCTTTAAGAATCCTAATTTTGTCTTTCTCCAAGTTTGAGCGTCAAACTTATTAAGACGCTTCATTATATCTATTTCTTTCTTTCTGTCTCTTTTCTTTAAGTTCCCTCTTTTCTCCACCTCCAGCGCCCTCCCTTTAAATCATCTTAGCCCCCTCTCTCCCTCCACATCTCCTCTCCTCTCTCTTTCATCCTTTATTGCATTCCTTTGGCTGCATCAAAGGTCTGTTCAGTAATATTTCATAGAGAAACTAATATGCATACGCCGTGCCCTTTCTTCCTGTCTGGATGCGTACATAAATAATTAAAATAAAGTCCATGCTTGGTGATCTTCTTTCACACAACCTGGCAGTGACTGGAGGAAGAGAGTGTGTGTCCATTTTTCTAATTATATATATGTGTGTGTGTGTGTGTGTGTGTGTGTGTGTGTGTGTGTGTGTGTGTGTGTGTCCTCACTGACCTTGAACCTTTGCGTCCTATCTACAAGTTACTGCTGCATGCTGGGATATTTTTAAAACATCCACATTTAATATTTTTTGGTTTTTGGTTTTTGACATCAAGTATTCATCATTCCTACAGTCTGAAAAAACCAGAACTGATTCTAAACTTATTTTAATTCAGTCCTCAGTGTCTCTCTAGTTTTTATATATCGACACTAATAAAGTCACCAACCTGCAATTAATGAAGCCGAGAGGTAAAGATTATTAATGTCCTCGGACAGTGTTTAGATCAGTGAAGAGAGACGTGGCCCCCAGAGTGACTCCAGGAAACTTCTTTAGAACATTTAACTTAGAAACGTGATTCGTCTCTTTTTAAACCACCATGAGAATCACCTCAGTCCGGTCACCTGACACGACTCCGGACAGAAGCTGATGAGGACCATAACGCAAAGAGCAGTGAACATGAGAGAGCAGCAGCAGATAACAGAAGCAGGGGAAAGAGAGGCGGCCGGGAGGACTGGACATGGTTGAAACACTGAGAGCTGATGGATGCCGTGTGCAGCCTGCAGCTCTCCGCTCAGGCTGCACACAGCAGCAAATACTTCCAGTAACTTGGTAAAGCAGAGTGTTCGTAGCCTGGGGAGACTCTCACTGTGGCTCATTAAGCTCATCGTTATGAGAGCACAGAGATAATTGAAGGACCGCTCACATGAGTGTATCAGCATTTTCACTGACTCAGATATTCGCACATCTGGATTCTGGCGGCTGGGCAGGCGGCCCGGCTCGTGTCAAAGTAAATCCCGTGTGGTTTGGATAGTGAAGGGTCGTCGTGGTTTGATCGTCGTGTAGAGAGACTCTGGGTTTCAGAGACGTGCGTAAGGTGAAGCTCTCGGGGCGTTTGGCCTCCGTGATGAAGGGGCGCCTTCAACACTCAGATTAGCTCAATAATTCACTAGCTCTCTGAGTGCAGGAGGAAGGAGCACACCTGTACGTACGACACAGACACACAGATCTACTGATGGTTATTATTAGTTATCATTAATTGATTTGTTGTGCGGGGAGAGGGAATGGGAAGCATGACTGAAATATCTCCACTCTTAGCTTTAGAGAGGTGTTCTGTCTCTGACAACATGAAATGAGGAAGAGATGAGGGAAGAAAAGTTTCTTACAATCTATTAAAAAACCTGCTTCTTCAGGAGGGAAAATATCTTTGTATCATGTGACGTCTGCACATGTAGAGGGAGAGAGTCCGACGTTTTCACAACTTGATATTTGATCTTAAAGATGTTTCATTTGAAATAAAGTGTGAGCTGCTCTGAGACTCCCTGAGAAGAGAAATCCTGATTAAATGTCGTCGACTCAAAAACAAACGTTCGGTGGCGACGCCCTCCAGTGGCCGAGGTAATTATGACGGGAGCAAAGGAGGAAGACAGGAAGCCGCAGGGAGGACGGACGTCAGAGCACAGCTCATTTCTCATTCCTTCGTTTGTGTTTATCGCTGTAACCATGACGATAAGGGTCCATTAACTTTAACATCGTAGCCATTCTAACTATGTTTTTCGGTTAATTTCAGTCACTTCTGTCGCTGTTATAAATGATCACCGTGAGGAGGCATGACCGTCATGAACGCGAGTTTAAGGCACAAAAGAGAGACAAAGGTTGATGATGTAACGTCTGTCACTGATAGGCTGACAGACACGAAGCTGCTGATCCTGAGTCTGAGGCAAATGTGAATTTTTTTTTTCATGAAAAGTTCATTCAGTCAAATTAGTTGAATGTGTTTCGACCCAAATTGGGTCCTGTTGCATAACGAGGGATTCTTCACCTCTCCGAGTTTCTGCAGCTGTTAGAGGGAGCTGGAGACTATTACGCAACACACACACACACACACACACACACTTACTTTCAGACACACAAAGTGCATGATGTACGGAGGTGCACACACACACACAGGTAATAGATGTGACGCTCACACAAAGTTACAAGATTTCTCAGAAACACAAATATAAGAAAAAACAAAAACAAACAGACCCAGAAAAACATCAGTGAAGGTCTGTGAGTCAGTGAGAGAGTTTCATGTGTGGTACAATTACCTCCTTTATAATAATTGAATCCTCAGAAGTTAAGAAGCGCTGGCCAGGGGTTTGCTTTGTTGTTCCTTGAAGAACAATTAGAGAGAGGAAAAGTGGGGAAGGGGAGGGAGAGAATGAGTCATGGTGACTTTGAGAGGGGCCGGTGGGACTTCAGAAGCCTGTCAGAGTTAAAGCAGCTCTTTGTAGATAATGAAAAAGAAGTAATGGAATAAAAAGATCCACTCACACTGTTTGCTCCACCGTTACATAACACACACACACACACACACACACACGCACACACACACACACACACACACGCACACACACACACACACACACACACACACACACGCACACGCACACGCACACGCACACGCACACACACACTGACAAGCACTGACGGTACCACCACAACTACAGGAAGTGTCCATGTTCGTGTGTTTGTACACAACGTTACGACCGATCACACAAACATCAGGTCGTGAGTGAATGAATACATGAAATCCTTACGGGAGGATCTACATGATGAAGGGATGAAGGAAAAGGAAGGACAGGAGCAAGATGAGTGTGCCATGAAATCAAATGAGAATAATGAGGAGGATAAATTACAAGGGAAGAACTCTCTTCTCATGTTCTGTGTCAGTATAGGTTTAGGAGACCAGCAGCCGGTCGGAAGTCTATTCATCCCAATGGGAGACGTGAACGAGATCACAGATTATGAGATTCTTTCACTCCCACAGTCGCCGAAATAAATACTGGACCCTTTTTTCACAAGCTACACGTCTTCAAAACATTCTGACATCAACATGACATTTTCCCGATCAACAGATCAGGAGAAAATTTACTTTATTCCAGACCTGCCTCTGTCTCTTATTTTTGGACTGACTTACTTATACGTGAAACCATAGATTAAACTTTAAAACTTAAATAAAACTTGTTTCATTGCTTAACAATTTCGTCCATTGTATGTCGTCATTATTTAAGTATTTTGGCGGGAAAACAGAGAGTATTAGCCTTTTAAACTGATATGACTTTGTTCCGGGTTGATCAGATGTCGTTAGTAGATAAAAACTGTGGCAAAAAAGGCGTGTATCAGTGTTGTATTGTCTATTCATCCATCAGGATCCATCAGTTAGTGTTAAAAATGTCCGAGCTTTGAGCAGCAACAGGCTGTAATAACAAGAAAGACGTGTCTGTCTTTTCTTTCCCGAAGGATGCAGGGAGGTGAGTCCAGTCTGAGAACTGTGTCCCATTTCCTGGTGCCTCCTGTAACGACGCATCAGCTGTATTACGGCTAATGGCTCTGTCCATGGTGCTGAAAAGACACCCATGATCTCAGTGGGACACTTGATGGCTCTGTCCATGGTGCTGAAAAGACACCCATGATCTCAGTGGGACACTTGATGGCTCTGTCCATGGTGCTGAAAACAACTGAGCTACGTTCAGGGAAGGATGCAAACCACAAGGGACACTCAGCTGTTGTGTGGTCTCTCTCTCTCTTTTTCCTTTATCTGATTTCCATCTGTTCATCTCTTTCTCTCTCTTTATCTCCCCCGTCACTTCATTCCATCGGCTTTTTCTTTCCATCTTCTCCTCCCATTTTAGTGATGTATCATTAACTTTGTTTACAAGGACGACAGTAATCTGACTTTTTGTTTTTCCTTGGACAGTGATGAATGGATCTAAAGCTGAACTGATCAATATTTTTTATATTTAACAGTAATAAAAATGACTTTGTGTCTCATTAAAGGCATCACTCCTGCTCTGCTGAACATTTTAACATCTTCCAGCTCATTGATTTCATTTTACAGACAATAAATTTGCTGTTTTGGTTCTGACCGACCTCGTCGCCGTTTGAGCTGTGAGCCTCTCTTCTGATTGGCTCTCTATTTTCTGGGTGATCAAATAAAAAATAGATGATTTCATTAAGAAAAAAACAAATAGTGCAAGTTTTGGATGGTGGGTCCAGGTGGGCGGGGCTTTTTGCTTGTCAGAGTTGTGACATCACAAAGTTCCAGAAGTCCTGACGGCTGGTTTTAAGGCTCAGTTTCTGAATACAGGCTGTGTGCATTTCTCTGTGGACTGAGGCTTTGATACTTTCACAGTATTAATATAGAAGCTAGACCTGATCTATAATCACACTACACATGGACACAGACCTTTACACTGGATTGAGCTTTGAACAATGAAATAGAGATAAAAAGAGATAGAAAGTGGTGTTTGTTTTTAGGAGTGGATTGAAGGTGTTTACAGAATGTCCTGAAACAATCTTAATGCAGTTTCTGCTTATCATGTCTGTTTCCTTGTTTTGCTTCAGGTCTTCATCAAATTCTTAATTTCTTTTCCTTCCTTCACTTCTCTACCTCCCTTTATCAGTCTGTATCTCTTCCTTTCTTCCACATGGCCTCTCCAACCATCTCTCCAACGGGACAGTTTTAAAAGCAAAAAGCCTGTGTCCATTCCCATGTTTATTACCAGTCCTCTGTGCATGTGTGTGTGTGTGTTGTGTGTGTGTGTGTGTAGATGTATAGCGGTCCAATGCATTATGTAAAGTGCTGAGCAGACGGGCAGCCAAAGTTCAATGCATTCAGTGTGTGGGCTAAAGGCATAAAATAATGGTGTCATCCTGGGATAAGCCCTCGTTTACCCTGCAAATAGAGTGTGAGTGGGAAAAAGAAGGGAGGGAAGGACTTCCACACTGGAGTCAGTGCACTGAAATGACTCCATTTAACAAACACAAACAAACAAAGAAGAGAGAGACCAGAGAAAGAAAGTGTTGCAGTGTGGAATGAGCAGAGTGCAACTACTCCTTCTTGTCATTTCACCAGCCTGTCTTCAGCATTATAAAGTTAAATACAAGCAATCACTGTTTGTTTTATGTAATTATTCAGACAATTTTCCAATAATAATGCCACATCAAATAAAAACTGTTCAAAATGTATCTTTAAAAGTAAATTACTGGCAACAAATAGCACTTAAAATTAGAAATGACTGTAGAGCTACAGCAGCAGTTTTCTCTCTTTAAAAACACACTGAACATATTTCATGCTCCCCTGCGTGTGCATCCACTATAATAAAAGTCTAGGTAGGGAAAAAGACAGACTTTAAAAAATTAAAGGTGGATGAGTGCTTCCCACACATCGCTTTCATTGCTTCATTGCAAGACAACAGATGGCCTGCCTCACACTCACGGAGAGAGAACAAACGAGCGGGACGAGAGCAGCTACAGGAAGAAGTAGGTGACTGAGAAAGGAAGCGGGATGCAGGGAGGGAAAAGGGAACAAAGACAGCAACCGAAGCAGGAAGAGGCATAAGAAAAGGCAACAGAGAGGGACAGAGGCAGAGATGAAGAGGAAAAGACACATGGAGAGAGGAGAGGAGGATGGGAGGAGGGGAGGAGGGGAGGAGGGGAGGAGGAGGGAGGACAGGAAGCAGCATCTGCTCGCTCTGTGGATGTTGTTAGCGTGATTCAGAGGGACTACAGAACGTCTTTGCTGCCAGTCTTTATGCTAAGCTAAGCTAAGCTAAGCTAACCAGCTGCTGGCTGTAGCTTCTTCATATTGAGCATACAGACATGAAAGTGGCATGAAAGCTAATATGCTTACTTATTAAAATGTTGAATTCTTACTTTAGAATAAAAAGACAGAATCGCTTCAAATAGTTTTTCGTAGCTTCTGCTTTAATAATTTGATCTGCTCGGCCAACATGAAACCCAGTCCCACAAACAGCCGGTGCGCTGCTTTAGGAACATGCATTCCTTGTTACATACTCAGTATAGAACATCAGACGGCCATTTTCCAACATGTGTCATAAAGTAAAGTTCTCCTCTGACCTGTCCTGCCCTCCCAGTCCTTGTTTTTTCCTCCCCTCTCCTCCTCTGGCACACTCACATGAAACGATGTGACATATACGCCACTTGGCTGTTCATCCAGTTTGCCCTACAGTTCCATAAGTGCACTCATGTTAGCCTGCGCGGCTAGCAGGGCTCGCACTCGTACCCCTTAGAGTTGTTTGGAGCTCGACGCCTCAAACAACTGGAAGGGAAACGACCTTATAGTCTGAGTGGAGTTGTTCAGCGCTCGATGCATTTACCAACACAGGACTCTCCTCTCTCTCTCTCTCTGCTACCCACAACACTTCCTCCTCCTTGCATCTATCTTCCTTACTTCCTCTTTCCCTCCCTCTCTCTCTCTCTGTGTGACAGTAGTCATGTCAGAGTAAGGCTGGCTGAAGCCCTTGCAGCAGTCAGCCTCTTTGATGTTGAGCCCTGCTGAATTAGGCCATCACCCAGCGGTGCTCTGCTGCCTGCCTGCACACACACACACACACACACACACGCACACGCACACGCACACGCACACATGCACACGCACACGCTGTACGCTTGCAAGCACACACATACAAACAAAAACAAATGCATGCTGGCAGGAAAGCATGCACATGCAAAACAAAGTATACATGCTGCTACTCACACTGAAGCACACACATGTAAGTAAACCACACAGGCCCTGAATAACAAGCACCAAGTAACAAGTTCCTGTTCTCACTCTCAGTCTCTGACACACACACACACACACACACACACACACACACACACCACACACACACACACACACACACACACACACACACACACACACACAGGATTACACTCATATACTGTAAGTCCTCATTTTCTTCTCCGCACTTCTCTTTTAATAAACATAAATTTGAATTCTTATGAGTGCCTCTCCTCTGAGGACTCTATACTATAGCACATCAAAAAACATGCACACACTGATGAACACACACACACACACACACACACACACACGGAAAAATGTAGGACATTCAGAGAGAATTTATTCAAGAATACAGAATACAGGGAAGAATTTATTCCCTTTCAATCTCCTCTCTCCCGTTCGCTCAGTACGCTGGGATGAATAGGACCAAAGTGAGCGAGGCAGGAAGCCTTTTGAATTTCACATAAAAACAGGCTGGTGACCTGACACTTCATAAAATGAACATGAAGTCTTAAAATGGAAATATACACTCCGCGCACAAAAAGGGAGAGATGAGACAAGGAGGAAATTTCTAACTGTGCTATCCCAAGTTCAGTTCTCAGATCGCAGGAATATATTTAGAAACAGAGTTTTACCAGGTGAGATTGTGAGTGCTTCATGTAAACAAAACCAAAATAATAACAATAATAACTTCAGCACTTTTCATAAAAGAGATGTGACTCAAAGTGCAAAGAAATCTAATCGCTCAATGAAACGAGGACGGACTGACGGACAATGAAAACAGACAATAGAAAGACAGAAGGTGATTAAATATGGAAATGAAAATAAAAACAGAAACCAGTAAGAATAAAGAAAGAATTAAAAGTCAGGTTAAATAATCAGCTTATCAGTCGTCTCTTCTCGGGTTGTTCCGTAGTTTAGGAAACCGTTTCCTGAACATTAAAGCTGCACTCATCAATATTCATACAGCAGAGATGGATTCAGTTATTTGGTGTAACGTGAAGGTCGTCACTCGTAAAGAAGAACGATCACTCATCTCTTTCACTGTTTCGGTTCACTCTCACTTCTCTGTCATCCCTTAGACCAACCTTTAACTTTAACACTTTGTGTTTAATGCTACCATGGTAACACATGCTAAACTGATGCAGGTCCAGGTGAGCGTTGTTCCTGCGTGTCAGTATTGTCATGTAGCACAGCTGATGTTAGCATTTAGCCCAAAGCATGGCCGCACGGAGCCGCTACGCTACATTAGCGTGGACGTATGGACTCTAAGTCTTCAGACCCAGTCGGCACCACCTCTCCCTGAACTGCTCTTTCACTAACGGAGAACTGGACTTCAGTAATCATACGCCTGACGATGATGAGCGTCATGTTCACGTAACGTGTTTTATTCTAGATAAAAAAAACAAACATGGAATCATGAAACTCTTTGAGGCGTTCGGCGGTTTTTCATCTGACAACATGAACAAATAAGAAACCCGTCCCATATTCCCCCGTCCCGTACTTGTTTGCATGAAAAAAGACAACGAGTGGTTCTGACATCTCTACGTAGTATACTGTAACAACACAACAAACCCTCTCTCTCTCTCTCTGTCTCGCTCGCTCGCTCTCTGTGCTCTCTGGTGGCCGGGAACAGCCCTGTGGTCAAACTGGAGACCGGCCAGGGATCTTTCCGTCAATTAGTTGATTTTTTTCCCTGTCTATCTCTGCCGTCAACTCTCTCTCTCTCTCTCTCTCTCTCTCTCTTTCTGTTCTTCACTCTATGTCTCCCTCTCTGCCTGTCTCATTATTTCCACTGTTGTTGGCTAGATAGCGCTTGAGAACACAACATCCGAATGTAGGGCACTTAAAGAGCAAAAGCTATTTCTTTAAATACGGTTATTAAATAATCGCTCAAAAGATCCTGAGAACTGTATCTATGAAGCGCTCGCAGGCGACTTTTAATCACTTCCTGTTTGTGTTTACTGGTTCGGACGGTCGACTGAAGGTCATGCACCTTTACATTTCTGTTTCTGAAGAGTTGTTGATGATGATGATGATGATGATGATGATGATGATGAGTGAGGAGAGCAGGTGCTGCCAGCGCTTCACATGAGACAATAACAACCCACAGTCACACACACACACATGAAATCACAACACACAGTTGTGGCTCCCTGCACTCGGCGCCGCACACAGCGTGTCATCGCTGCGTATCAATTACACGGGGAAGTGAAGATCTATTTCTAATTCAATCAGTCAGCGCTGGTGTCACATCCCTCGCTCTCTGGCTTTCTCCCTGCCTCGCCCCGCTCCCTCCGCCTCGCTCTCCCATTTCCCCCTCGCTTCACTCTCACTGATGCGTCTCCGTCATCATGGGCCTGGTGGACACGGGTGTCAGGTTTGTGTGTTTGTTTATGCGTCTGTGTGTGTGTGTGTGTGTGTGTGTGTGTGTGTGTGTGTACTTCTATTCCCCTGTGGGAAAGAGTTTAAGTTTTAGACTTGTGGAGAAGTGAGGTAATCCTGGTCTGACCTTGTTTCTTCAGAGCTGGGAGGGTTTTACAGTTAAATAAGCTTTTTGGAAGACTTTCAGACATCAAGTATCGTTCTTAAATTAACTTTCATCCCTTGTTTCTGTAACAAAATAAGACTGTGTCTTCTGACAGCGTTTTCAAAAATTAAAACTTAATTTTCTCTACATTTTTATGTAAAACTTGACACTTACATTTACTTTCCACACCCAGCGACATTAGCTCACCATCATCACTCTCCTTTTAGCTCAGTTTTGGTCTCCAACAACTCCTGAGAAAAGTGTCTCTTTAGCTTCCAGATGCTCGACGACGTTCAGCAGCGGCTCTCTAACGCTCTGTCAAACTGCTGCTGAACACGAGGCTGATGAGAGCAGCTACATCAGATACACCAGATCTTTCTACAGTATTTCTCAAGATACTTTCATATTAGATAATACCCAAGAGTTTTACATCACAATTTTCAGAACAATCTCAGCTCTTTCTATAACGAGGCTCCTTTTTAACTCTCACTGTGCAAAGACATCATTTGCGCTGAATGCTGAGAAATTGGTGCTTGAAATGTTTTCACCAAAGTCTTATGTTCATAGAAATAGAGCAACATGTGAGTAAAATAGTAGATAAATGTTTAATAAATGCCTAAAATGAAAACTGTCATTCTACCATATTTCAGAAGCCTTCGAACTCCGCCTGTGAGTTACGTACGATCTCACATGAATGAAACAGAAAGTGGAGCATCCACAGATTCTAACAGCATTTAAATCTTATTTCTGCGCTTTATTATCGCGAAGATATTAATGGAAACATCCGTCGACCTCAGAGGGTTAAAAGGTCAAGTTGTAAAACCGAAACAATGAACTGAAAGATGCTAAAAAACAAGAAAAGGGGAGAGTTGAGGGGAACTGCAGTCTCATCAAACACACTCCCAAAGTCTTTGAGAGCAAGAACTTACTGTGGATTCTGTGGATTTGTGACAAATTACACACAGTCATTTGATCCATTGTTATTATAAAAACATTGATTAGTGAAGCTTTAAACTCTCGTTTGGAAGAATGAACGTCAGTCTTCCCTGAGTATGAAGAGTTTATTCTAATCCACCTGCAAAACAAGAATCTTTTCCACGGGCTGCTGCCAGTCACATCCAGCTTCTACATTTCCTCTCATCGAATTGTCAATAAATCCGCAGGTGACATCTACAAACACGTAATCAATAGCTAAATTATTAGAATTAGCAGGACACTGACTCAGCGCAGCGGCGCGTATGAATATTAGCATCAGTCACTGGGAGCGTTGATGCATCTCCAACAACCACTCAGATGATGCTCAAGTCAAAGAGGCGACCACCGACTGAAACCGGCCCACGGGTCGTCTGTGCAGCAGGTCGTTATGACATCATAGTTAGGTTTTGTTGCCAGGCGACATCTCGTGGTCGTAGTGATGACGACAGGAGCGAAGGGGAAAAGTGTCGGTGACGTAGCATAAAGAGAGACAGAGTCCACGTCAGGGGGAGGAGGTGGTGGGTGGAATACTGTTACTGTAACCATGACAACAAAGACGGTCTGATGTCGAGGGAGCACTTATTTTAACCCAAACCACCATCTTTTCCTGAACCTAACCGAGCCATGACCGTTATTATAGTAACCATGGGGACGGTCGGTACGCCGCTCTCGGTATGTCACGGTAACCATGACAACTGAGGTCCGGTACACCTGCCGCCGTAGGGGCACACTGCCGTGGGTCGTATCAGATGGTTGTCCTGTGTAGTGGTTTAAGTTGAGGAGTTGTTGGCATGAATATAACTGGACGTTAAGAATCAGCTGTTTGTCAAACAGCACATTAATAATCGAGTGAGCCGCCTGCAGCTGGGTTTCCTTTTAATTATATTTTTTACATAAATAAAAGTTATATAAATATTTATAGTGTATACTTTCTGAAGATTTTTACTATTAATTTGACTAAAATGAGTTTTAAATGATTTTGAATGTTTAATTTGTTTAAATACATTTACATACATGCATACATATACACACATATATATATATATATATATATATATATATATATATATATATATATATATATATATATATATATATATACACACACACACTAACTTTATATTTTACCAACCCTTGTGTTGCTTTTATGGGTTTTATAATTAGCACTTATTTTTAGCATTTATACTTGTGTGTTTTTATTTAAACCTGTTAGCCCTTTACTGTGTGTGTATATATGCATGTATGTATCTATATGTTATGAATTTTACTTATTACAATTATTTATTATGAACATTATTTATTTCTTTAACTCTTTAAGTATTATATTTATTATAATTTATTAAAAACAGTAAAGCTTTATAACAACTCGAGCTCCCGTCACCTTACCTGTGTCTGCGGCCCCGTTTAAACCTTTTTTATTTATTTAATGATGATTTTATTTATGAACCAACCAGTCAATTCTGGTTTTAATGAGGGTCTTTTTAAGTGTTTTTGAACATCCGCGGTCGCTGCGTGTCCGTGCCCCTCGGATCTGTCATCTTCAGTGTTTAAAGTAATCTGCAGTAAGGAGGCATATACCCAGGATCTGTTTACACACTTCATGTTTGTGTGTTATTTCGCTTGTCAGCCGTCCTTGTGTGTTTTCTAACCGGGGGCCTATTTTAAGTACTGTTTGCCTCTGTCCCGGGTAACCTGCACATCTAAAGGCTTTATGAATATATTTGTTATTCTAAGCAGAAACATTATGTAATGAGGACAGATAGAAACACACAAATGGTTATCGAGCCTCAGCTAATCATTACATCCATTCTCCCCACCAGGGCTCATCTTATGTCACATTCTGGGTACAGTATACAATCAGTGTTTAACCACAAAGTCTCACCAACTTCATTCATGAACACAAACAAACAAACAAACAAACAAACAAAAGTCTTAAAGCTTAAGTTAGACTCGGCCCTTACAGAGGACGTACTCACGCTCTTTTAATGCTGCGTTGTTGTTGTTTCTCCCTCTTGAGAATATTCTCACAACACCAGCTGATGGAAACATATTTGGATTCTCTTTGGCCGACTTTTCACATATTTGTTGATATTTATATTTCTCTCTCTCTCTCTCTCTCTCTCTCTCAGATCACAACCATCTGAACAACGCAGCCTTGTCTCCCCTGGGTCCAGCCATGGCTTTGTCTCACCCTCATAACAACCTGGGAATCGGCTTCAACAAGTACACCTCGCTCAAGGCCGTGGGTGAGTAGGGTTACACACACACACAGACACACACACACGCACACACACACACCTTCACAACACTTAAACATGCATTTAATCCAGTGTGACCCTTAGTATGTAAATAATGGATTAAACAAGCTCAGTGTACAGCGGTCAGTGAAGCCGAACATTGTACAGTGTAAAGGAACCTGAGTCGGGACGATGGAAAAACAGAACACGTCGACATACTGCTGCACTCTGAGCGGGAGAGTGGTTACGGGAGAGGAAGCACCCATTAAGATAATAGATTTTTTATGAGTCCGACTCCCTGTTCGAAAGCTGCGACTTACTCCTGATTTCCTCCACCTCAGGATAACTACATTACGACAGTCGTGATGTCAATATTATGACTGAGATATGTCGCTGACAAGACGGAAAGCCCTTCGCCCCAGTTTGAGAAATCTGACTGAATATTTCACTGAGATCCAGTGTTTTTAAAAACTATTAATAAATGATGTGATTTACCAGCAGGATGTGTAAAACACTGCAGCAGCAGCAGAGCAGGGGAAACCAGTCTGTAAAGCTCTGCTCAGCGATCAGGCCGATCACCAGCGTGAACTTTTATTCTGTCTGCTGCAGCTAAATACAAACTTTACTGAAGCGCTGTCGCTGTTTAGCAAGAGATTAGCAGCTACACGTGCAGCACAGCTTGGCTCGGTGTTACTCTGTCCACATGTCCAACAACACACAGAACAAAACCAATACCAAGAAACTAACAGCAACTGTGCGTTTTTACACTAAAACTAATGAGCGACAAATTAGAAAACATATTTATTGTTATTGTCATCAGTCACATCAGACTCTGGTTTCCTGACATGTATATATTTGTAGGTTATGTCATTTTAACTCAGTAAATGATCCGTTTCATAATGTCTCATAGAAATCAGCATTATTATAGTTTGTAAACAAAACAATTATAATAATAATTGTGTTTATGAAGCTCAGACTTTAACCAGCTCTGAAATGTTGCAGTGTTGATGTCTTACCGATCACTTATTTTATTTTTTATTATTTATTATTTCATTTTTTATCTATATTTTTTTATTACTACATCTCATTTTACATCAATGCTTTTAACATGTTTTATTTTCTTTTTATGTCTTCTCATGTGAAGCACTTGGTGCATGTCATTTCCTTTACGAAATGTACTTGTTTATTATTATTATTAATTGTTTATGAAATATGCAGAAATGTAACTGAGCCATATGAGCACCTATAGATTTTGTACCACACCTTATTAATGCACTTCATGTTGGTTTTCCTGTGTTTTGATCTGTCACTTAGAATCATTTTAACTCTCTCTTATGATACGAATATCGTGGTGTTACATGATTGGTGCATTAGCTTTATGACACGGGGGGAAGTCCTGTATTGACCAAAGCATTAGGACATTACGATCAGTGCTGACAGTTAATGACAGCTTGCCTCTCTGTAGATAGTAATGATAATAATAACGATGTGGGAAGGTTCCAGGATGGCATTGATGACGTAACTTACACAGGGATGGAAACTCAAGTGGTTCAAAAGATGAAACAAAGAATATATGAAGATTATTTACGGATCGTACGGCGTCTAATCGTTTTTAAATCACAGAAAAAGCAGTTTAACACTCCAACATACACAGATAGATGGGCGGTGAGTGACAGTGGTCTGGACAGAGGCAAGTTCAGGTCTCAAACTCGCCCTCTGGCCATACACACACACACACACACACACACACACACACACACACACACACACACACACACACACACACACACACACACACACACACACACACACACACACACACACACACACACACACACACACCAAGTCCTCCGACCACATACACACACTCTCTTCTCCCTAATGTACAGACACACACAAGTTTAAACTTGTATAGACATAGACACACACACACACACACACACACACACACACAACACACACACACACACACATATATATATAGGATCTATCATCTGATCACTGCAGACAGAGAAGGACACGGTGACGATGACGAGCAGCGACAGCTCGACACATGAACTGTTCATCGGCACAATATGCAAAGACAGACAGAGCTGCCCATTATAGCTGAAGAGCATCAGACAGAAACTAAAGACAGTGAGACGTCCAAAGTTCAGAGGGACAAAGCTGCTCTGGTTCTTGGTCTGAAAATAATGCAGTTTAAAATAAAAACAGTGGCACATTTACTGCTCTTCTTAATAATCTACCTGATGCCAGGAAGTGGCAGACAGGAGCAGGCGTCTCATTTCTCACCAACAACCGATTGAGCTGAAATTAAAAGTGTCACAAGAAGATTTTAATCAGGATTTTCAAGTTATCTAAGTGAGCTAACGTCAGCTTCATGACTCCGTTGATGACTTTTTAATGTTTCTTTAAAACAAGTATTGTAGATATAGTGAGGAATAATGTAAGATCAGGTCGTCACTGTATTTTCCTCTAATATAACCTTCTGTAGCTTCACAGCTCAGTGTGTTTTCACTTTTCACTTTTCAAGAGAAAAAGGCTAAAGGGTGAAGATGTGCGTGGCAAACGGTAACACTATATCTCAGCTAATGTTTGCTGGAGTGTAAACCAAATACAATAAAGAGCTGCTAACGTTAGCTTAAAACTCTGTTAGCTTCCAGCTTCCTTAGATACTTTGCAGTTGATGAAATAGAAAGTTTTTCTTTAAGATAACCTTTGATCCTACATGTGTAATAACTGAAGCTAGCAAGCTAGTTAGGCAGACATGCTAACATAATGTCAGAGCAGATAAATGTGCTGTTGTTGTTACTGTTGTGTATTTGGTGTTTTGGTTGGAAGGGCTGAAAAAGAAAAAAACGTGTCCTAAAAACCTCATGAAAATAAATCGTTTTTTTGTAATTAGTTTTTAAAAACCACAGGCAGAAACTGCAGCCATTAAGACGTTTAATTGATGACTCGGAGGCCACAGCAAACTGGCCTTTTTTCACTGTCTTTTTACTTATTATTGGAAACACGTTCTCAGCAATCAGCATTAAAATAGAAAAGAGCAGAAAAGACTCAGATAAGACAATGAGAGGAAAAACTGAGGCCGGCAAAACGAGCGACGCAAACTGACTGAGAGGGAGAAGAACAGGGAAGACAGAAGCTCGTCTCATTATTCTGCTCAGTGAGAGAGAAACAAAGCAAGAAACAGCAGCAGCAGCATCTTCCCCCCCGACCACTGAACGATGAGCATCAGCCGCATTTCACTGAAAAATACTTCAAAATAACAAATCCCTCGCACAGCGACGTGCAACGCTCTCGCTCCACGCCGACGTATTCACCTCCGTCTCTGATGACACGCAGACATGCAACTGCTGCTTTGTTTGGTTTCTGTCCTGTCTTGATCTAATACACACTTCCTGCCATCAGGGACGCTGGGCCTCATGCAGCTAACACCAGATCCCAAACAATGACAACGGCAGTAAAGATAAAAGAAAACTAAAATAATGATCAAAACTAGAACTACCGACTCACAGTTGTATCCCTCCGCCGCTCAGACTAGTTCCAGGTTACATCCCTGTTTATCCAGAGTCAGAGAAAATATTGACTATTTGTAGGTGTTCGGAGGTCACTGTGACCTTGACCTTTGATCTTTGACCTTTAGCCACCAAAATCCACTCAGTTCATCCTTGAGTCTAGATGAAAGTTTTTGCCAAATTTGAAGAAAATCCTTCAAGGTGCTTTCACGAGGCCAAAACTGTGATTTGTGAGGTCACCATGCCCGTGACCTTTGACCTTTCACCCCCAAAATTGAATCAGTTCATCCTCAAGTCCTAGTGAAGTGCAACCTAGTGAAGTGCAACATCTGAAGAAGTTCCGTCGAGGCGTCTCTGAGATATCGTGTCCGTGACAAGTGGACGGAGAGACAACCTGAAAACAAAATGGCTGCTGCTCTGACTGTTGCCGGCGGTGGAAAAAAAATGTATCATATAAAATGGAAAAACAATGGCATACTGTCATCCTGTGTATTTATTTTCAATTGTTTTATAATATAAACAATCAATCACCCTCTTCCTCTTGACCATGAACATGTAAATACAGGCGGTCGGCATCAGGTCTGAATCCACTGTGAAATATTTCATCATCACACAGATTCACGTAGTGACAGAAGATTCAGATCTATTTTTAATTCCTCTGGATAATTCATTCATTCTCATTCTCAGTGGATCCGATGCAGGATTTTTAAAGCATTGTTCAACATTTTGGGAAATGTGTATTTTTGTCGAGACTGATTCCATCTTCATGTCTTTCAAGTGAACACAGCTTAGCCTAGCCTAGCTTAGCTTAGCTTTACATGTGCTGTTAGGTGAAGTTATTTGACAGAGCCAGACCAGCTGTTTCTCCATGTCTCCACTCTTTATGCTAAGCTAAGCTAACCAGCGCCAGAGAGCTGTCATCCTCACATGCAGTGGTCAAATTTCAATCTGCACGCTGTGACGAACACGGAAACTAAACAGGAAGTAGACCTGAAACTGGTCACTGTGGAAACGGAGCTCCTTCCCCAGGCTGCTCTCTGTCCCTGAGCTGCTGCTGCTGCTCCTCCTCCTCCTCCTCCTCCTCCTCCTCCTCCTCCTCCTCCTCCTCCTGCTCCTCCTGCTCCTCCTGCTCCGGAAAAACATATCTTTGTTGCAGGCAAAGTCTGCGACTGTAAGACCTCACAGCGAACAGCAACCATGGCAGAAAAGATCATGCAACAGCTTCTTCCCCCCCAGCTGTGGGAATCCTCGACACCCCCAGCCCCCTCCCCTCTGCTCCGTGAGAGTCGATATTTTGCCTCTAGAAATGAACAAAAAAGAGAAAGAAGCTTGAACCTCGAGTAAATACGTTTCCTAAAATGTCAGATAATTCCTCGAAGCATGAATCGAGGAATAACGTTCTGTTGTTTCTCTCTAAGAAACTGGCCACAGAAACGATCCAATCATCTTTTCACACATGCTTATCAGTTCTCTTGCTGCGCAATAAACAAGACAGCGGATCCAGAGCTGCTGGCCGTGCGGCAAAGTCACGGCTAGGACACGCAACAGCTCGGCCCGGGCGGCTGACCGATTGCCAGGTGAAACGGCGGGAATCTGGACCGAGCTGCTTCCTTCTTAAACACACTGCAGCGGTTAACAGCTGATGTTTGTTTACTAAAATCTCTCTCTCACAAAGCAAGACGAGGAGGAAGAGGGGAAGACAGAGAAAAAAAAAGGAAGCAGGAAGTACAAAAGGAATTTATAAAGAAGAAAAGAAGAGAGGAAGGGCGGAACAGATCAAAGAGGTCGGGAAACTGCGTGTCAGCAAACCTGCGCCAGGTGTAACAGCAGGACCCGGCGCCAGCAGCTGTGAGGAATCCATCTTAAATAAAGTGAAAGGAGGACAGGTGAAGGAGGAGGCGTCGGGTAAAGACGCTAAAGGTGAGCGAGAAGGTGAGAGAGCAGACAAGCAGAATCCGAGAGCGACAGGAGGAGGAAACAAACTTTGAGTTCACCGGTGTTTTTATTCATTAACCTCGTGTTCACTTGGGCGTCATGGAACTCGGAGCTGTTTTCATTGAAGACGCCGTTTTAAAACACGAACACATACTTCATGTGTGATTCACGGAGCTCGACACGTGCGTCAGGTCTCCAGGAAGGAAAACAACAGGAGACAGAAGGCGGAGGGATTTTCTTGAAAAGGGTGTGAAAGGCTTCGTGCCAGGCAGCTAGGACTCCAAGTTCTGGGCCAGGACAGCCTGAAGTCTTTAATTAAAGTCTAACGATCCAACAGTCTGAGCAGTACTGGAGATACTGTGGAAACATGGCTGTAAAGTTAAATAATATCCGGTGATTGTTTCTCCAAAATCTATCTACCTATAGCATTTTTCAAAAGGTCAGAGAAGCCAAATTTAAAAAAAAGAATTATGAATCATTTCATAAAATATTGTCATGGAAACGAGACGACGTGTCCACAGACTCACTGATAATGTTTTAGGGAACTTTTAAAGTCAGTGAGATGAAATGAGATATTTCTGCAGCGTGGTCGCTTCAGGTCAACAAACGGGTGAAATAAGTTTTTGGTAGATTTTGAAGACTACATGAATTGGAGTGATCTCAAATTCCCCAAAAGATGTCTTTGAAGATGAAGGCTCCTCCAACTTCCTCTGGTTCAAAGTTCTTTTTTTGCGTTTTTTTGTTGTTTTGCACTTCAGGGTGAGGTTCCTTTATCGGCGCTGATCAGTGGAGAACCTGCGGAGACTAATGAGGTGAAACATACCGACGTGGCTCCTGAATTTCTCTTCACTACAGGGAGGTGGAAACAGTGTGTGAGAGTGTGTGGATTCTCTCGCAAGGATGTGATTTTATTTTATTTGAAACTCCAAAATCCGCAGGACTTTCCTGACCGGAGAACATCAACACTATTTTAAATCCCTGCTCTAGAGTTTCCGTCTGAATCACCACAAAATATGAAGAAGTGGTGCAAACCGAGACGTAGAATATTTCAATCTGATGCAATACGAACATGGCATCTGGGGTTTTAAAAATTTCATTCACTGTAAGACGTCACACGGCTGCAATGAAGTGTCGAACAGGCCGTTACAGAACACGCCGGCATGGAGAACATGGAGCAAATATAAGAGCAAAACCAAGTGTTTAAGAGGTTTAGAGCAGATCAACAGACAGTATGTGGTCACTGC